>NW_027660464.1:0-113000 GCF_963280865.1 Gymnoscopelus braueri | reverse complement strand
AGTCCGCTGGACCAGTGGACAGCGGAAACTCAACGAACACAGATGGATTGCAAAACTTAAAACGGTCGCACCCAATGGGCTCAATGACAGACCATGACATTCACCTTACAAGCAGACACATAGAAATACATATACATATTGCACCATATAGACACACCTACTAAACACACACACACACACACATACACACATACACACACGTAGAGTTACACACACACACACACACACATACACACACACACACACACACACACACACACACACACACTCTCACACACACACACACACACACACACACACATATGCATATATTTCTACACATATAACACACTCATCCACCACTTCATGTTTTAAAAGGGAATTTTATGAATAAAGCCGTTTTATTCCTTTTTACATGGACTTGGACTCTTTCATATGGGTTTTATAATGCAATTTTGTGATTTTGAATACTTTTAACAATGGTTCTTATCATGCATTTCTGACCACTGTTGAATGTTTTTCTGTGGGCTTCCTAATGGAGTTTGTTTTAATTGCATTACTTCAAAATATTCTACACCTATACCTAACCTTCATCCTAACCCTAACCTTAGTGGGGGGTGATTCTGAAAGTGAACTCAGTGGGGGAGTTTGTTTTAATTGCATATTATTCTACACCTATACCTAACCTTCATCCTAACCCTAACCTGAGTGGGGGGTGATTCTGAAGGTGAACTCAGTGGGGGATGACCACTAGGGGGTGGCAGTGAAGACACTTGTATTTTAGCACCCCCTTTTATGTTGTCTTCATTTGCTGTTTCATTGCAATTTTAACTTTACAGGGACAAATATATACTATTTTATTCATTTTTCTTAAGAGTGTAACAGGCATATGACATGTCCTTTATTATTGTATTAGGGTATTTCCTTATTATTAAATACTACCTTATTACTCTAGCATATTAGATAAATTATCTATACTTACAACCTAACATGCACATGGCACTTTGGTACACTCTACAGAGGACCAAGCCCTGTTAGACCCTTACTGTAACAAAAGATAACAGTGGGTCATTTTTAGTTCAATTTTGTCATCAATCTCTTAAATCTTCCCTTGAGTCCAAGTCCTGTACCCTTTTATATTGAAATTGTGGATGATTGTGGGTATGCGGTCCAACTAAGGTGGGACTCAGGGTGGTTGGACGCCCCTGCCATGCATAGCCCCCAGTGAACATGCTTCATAAAGTTCACTGGTATTTTAATTCCAATAGATGATCACCATGAGATCCCTCTCTGTCCCCCTCTGCTGGACAAAATAAATCATCACACACACACACATCACATATATACATATATCTCTCTAGTTGAAGCAGGTTTTAAGGGAGAAACAGATGGGCCAGTGCAATAGAGCATTTAATTTGCCTTTTTAAACCACACTTATCATTACACAATACCTAACCTAGCCAGAGCCATCAGGAACTTCCTTTTAAACTGTTTTAACACCTTTTATTTGTGTATTATTGTGTTTATTGTGGAACATCGGTAGGGCCCTGTTCCCGCTGTCCACTGGTCCAGAATGTTGATCATTGGCCCACTGGGGGGACTCTGGAGTCCCCCAGCTGACACACATAACATGAATGGGAGGTCTCGTGAATATAACTCTTTTACCTGTCTCGTTGTCCCAAGGGGATCATCTGGGATGGAGTGACCTCCACAAACATACCATCATTATATAAACCCATACGGGGCCATATACAGTATTAGTCACCTAGCACCATGAAACTATGAACCTTGAAAACTATTTAACCTTGTTCTCTCTTTTTCTTTCTTCCCAGAAAACCCTAGTAATGACACTTTACAACTACAATTATGATCAACACTGAAGTATAGTCTCCACAACATTTCCACCACTCACCTAGCCAGTTCCCCCTTCAGCCCCTCCCTTGATCTTCCTTTCTCCTCCCCTTTCAGGTTAAATCAGACTCATGACCAGTTTTTTCCTTCCTCTTGTAGTATTTTTCCGGGCCCCCCCAGTTCTTTTGACCAATCACAACAAGGCACCAGCCAGAGTCAGCCCCACCCACAGTGCTATCTCTCCCTCTTGCTTTATCATATAGGGTGTTGGCTCACCATTTGTTTGCAAATCCTCTGAAGAAGCTGCAAGATCAGCGAAACGTCAGGAAATTAGGACAATTTTAGACCTTTTAGATAGTTTTAGATCTTTTACTACTTTCTTTGATTTTAAGCAGTGGAAACACTTTTTAATCAATAAAATCAGTTTTAAAAGTATAGTATCATGGAGGGCCCTGCCCCAGAAAGACTCTCAAGCCTATAACATTGATACCAGGCCTACAAACTAAAACACCTTTTCCACCTGAGACATCACAGACCACCATCTACCTGAGCCCCCAAGATTCCTGGAAACAACAGCAGGACCAGTGCTGTGGTCAAACAGCCACCACAGCACCTCGAACAGGAGAGGCTCCAGGAGAAAGTGACCGGCCAAGGGTGGTAAGGGCCCAGTCTGGGCAGCTTGAAACCCTCTCTTTACAGCTGCTCGGACCCCCCCATTTTTATTGTATTTTGAACTGTATTTTATTGATGTATAAGTGCTTTTTCCTGCTTATTTCTTTGTTTTTCCTCTTGTATAACACTTTCTAGCCAACACCTTCATAATGTCTTATTCCTCCTCTCTTACATTCCCTCGTAGGACCACATATGCACAAGCAGTTAGGGCACCCCTCACCAATAGATATCCCCCTAGACAGAGATTAGCACATACTCCTCCTCCTCTGCCCACCCGCCACCCTGCCCCGTACAGTCAGCCCCCTCTCGGTCACCCCCCTGATGATGCCACCAGGCAGGCAGCCAAAATTTATTTTAAAGTTATACAGGCTGTTCATCACAGGGAGGTGGCTGAAAAGGCACTCCAGACTGGATGTTTCCCTGTTGGGATGATGAGACAGGTGAATAAACTCACCAACTTCATTAAACCCGCCTCCCCTACCGAGTCCACCACCACTAAGGTGGCTGACAACACACACGCATGGATGCATACTAACATGGAAATTCTACAGACACACTACATACACACCATTACTACACTCACACCATCTCTACATACACATAACCCCACTGCATACAATATAGCACTCGGCTGGGCACACAAACGTTTCACACATAGACTTACACACACAACCCTAACCCGGGTTCGTGACATTCTACATATACAGACACCCATTCAACACATACAAACAACCACACATCAACAACACCACACACAACACATGCCTACATTTACACGACATAACACACAACAAAATATACCTACAGTCAGACAACATAACACACCTCAGCCATCCACACACACACACCCACACACACAAGCCAACAGACTCACCACCACACACAGCATCCCTCCTCAGGACCACTCGAGGCCTCCCATTCAGGTTACACGGCCACCATTAGCAACTGGTGGTCGGCCTGGCCTTCTCCCACACCCTAGGATCCCTGCCTTAATGCCTCCCACCATAGCCAACAACACCACCCAACCTGCCCTTCTCCCAACGCCAGCCATCTCACCCCTCCTCCCCACCCTTATAGCAGTGCGGCCAGCCACCCGCACTGCACCCCGTCCGACACCCCTGTTGTCGAAAGCCCAGTCCCATTCCACCTTTTCCTCTGCACGTTCTCTGTCCCTTGGGAGTCGACCGGACGCATTTAGTCTGCCGGCTCCCTTGGGACAGAGAACTCCCCGTGCCAGACCACAGGTCAAACCCAGCACCAACGGCCCCCCCCCCGCCCTCCCTCACCACCGTCCCGGAGGAGCTGGCGGAGTCTGCCGCTTCGGGGTCCGGCTCCCCTGATGGGGGGCGGGACAACGAGGTGGCAGACAATCCTCCTCAGGCCCCCGTGCCCCCTTCGGCATCCTCCACACCCAAATCATGTCATGTTGCCACTTCCCCCATGTGCACGAGCGACCGGGACTTGGGAGGAGCCTCCACTATTGAGGAGTGCACCCTCCCAGGTGCCGTTGGCTTTTGCTCCCTATCACCTCCTTCCACTCCCACAACTCCCCAGCCCACCCAAACCACCTGTCCGCGCACTCCAGCTCAACTATTGGAGCGTTGGCAGGTGGTTAACTCCATTTCCCTTTCCCCCACAGGAGGCGCCAGGTCGAGGCTTGGTATACGGCAGCCCTGGGTCATGATGAATAGGCACTCTAATGATACAAATCATACTAAAACAGCCACATCTGAACCCAATCAAAACACCACTGGGCTGCCGTTGCCACAGCCTCACACCATGGGCGCCTCAAATTTTGACCCCTTACCGCATTCCACAACCCCATCACTTCCCTGCACACCAACTTATCATAAGGCCAGGCCACAGAAAAAGATTCTGGACTGGAACCTCTCAGCACAGAAGCGTGTGCTCATGCTGGGGGACTCCAATTTATCTAGAATTCCACCCTCACACCACACGGATATTCAGATAGATAGCTATCCTGGGGCGGCCTTCTACCACCTGACTAAGGTGTTCGAGAAGGCAGAGCCCCATCCCAGAGTAGAGATAGTAGTTCTCTCAGTGGGCATCAACAGCAAAGACCATGATGCAAACCAGACCTCCTATAAACAGTTGAACAGAATGCACAAGGAGGCCAACCTAGTTTTCCCCAATGCAACCATCTACATACCACTGATTAACTTTTCCAAATTTTTAACACCCCTACAGAAGAACAATCTCACCCTTGTTAACACTTATATCACTGCTCATTTCAAACACATCCCACAGATAGACCCCAATCAATTTCACACGGGGGCAGATAACATACATTGGACACAGACCACAGCAACTATGATCTTCGATCATTGGTGCACCCGCTTAAATCTAAATTTTCATTAAACACCAACCATAGTCTGGACCCGGTCAGTAACACACATACACTTCTGTCTACTTCTCTCCTCTCTCCTCCTCTGCCCCCCATTCTCTCCCCAACAGCCCTCCTTCCCTCCATCCTTTCCTTCCTTCCAGCCCCCTCTCCCCCCTCTTCCTCCCCACCTCCTCCTCCGGTGGCCCTCCAGCCTCCTCCCCCTCCTCCTCCTCCCCCCATACCATTTCATGATTCCCACACCAACATTTTGAATCTGTCCAGGTCTGTCCGCCTCACTGCGGCCCAGGCTCAGTTGCTGGAGAGAGGCCTTACCTACATTCCTCGCCCCACCAAGCTGGACTGGGAGGAACTTCGAAGGGACACTCACAAATATCATAGGAGACTGAAACTTCTTGACTACTTCCAAGACAGACAGATAGATGATCACCAACCATTTGTTCTTCCGTCCGCCTGGGAGCCTACACTCTCCCAGGTAGATGGGAGAATACGTGGACTCATCCACTTAGATAACCACACAGTTAACCAGTACAACCCCCCACCAGACAGACCTGACAACCTTACAATAGACGAACGAAATAGCATTACACAACTTCGGAATAACACACACATAGTCATCAAACCAGCAGATAAAGGTTCAAAAATAGTCATTTTAGATAACTTCCAATACATTTATGAAGCCAATAGACAACTTTCAAACACCCGATATTACACACACATAGCAGCCAGCATACAGCTACAAACACAAGTCAAATTGAGACAAATCATCACAACACTTTACCATGACAAATACATCACTTCCAAACAACGTGACTTTCTCTATGGACCAGACAACCCGAGAAATAGGATATTTTACCTCTTACCAAAAATACACAAAGACCCGCAGACTTGGACCATTCCCTTCGAGGTTCCTCCCGGCAGGCCGATAGTTTCAGATTGCAGTAGCGAATCATATCACATAGCACAATACATTGATCACTACTTAAACCCCCTCTCCACCATACACCCCAGTTACCTGAAGGACACTTATGATTTTTTGGAAAAGATAAAGCCCATTGCCGTGCCCTCACACACCCACATTTTCACTATAGATATAGACAGCCTGTATACTAACATTAACACACCCACAGGCCTACAAACAGTTAGAAGACTCTTTCAAGCACATCCAGACAACACACGACCGGATCAAGCATTACTACAACTTTTAGAACTTAGTTTAACCTGTAACGATTTCGTATTTAATGACCAGCATTATTTACAAATTGAGGGCACGGCTATGGGCAAGAAATTTGCTCCCGCCTATGCCAACATTTACATGAGTGAGTGGGAGAGAGAGGCCTTAGCTAAGTGTCCACTCAAACCCCTTATGTACTACAGGTATCTGGACGACATCATAGGACTCTGGCCACATACACTTCAACAGTTTGACACATTTCTGAATATATTAAACACACACCACACTTCCATTACCATCAAACACACAATACATCCAACAGAGATCAATTTCCTGGACACCACAGTATTTTTACAGCCCATAAACCACACACATAAACAACTACTCACCAAAGTATATTTTAAGGACACAGACACACATGCATTACTCCACAAACACAGCTATCATCCAAAACATACATTTGCAGGCATCATTAAGTCCCAAATCATCCGTTTCTTCAGAATTTCCTCAGGTAGAGAACATTTTAATCAGGCAACACAGATATTATTCACAGCCCTTAGGAAGCGAGGCTATAGCAAACGGTTTCTCCGTACAGTCAAAAATGACGCCTTGGCCTCTCTCTCCCCCACCTGGTCACTTTCCACACACACACTCTCCGATATTCCGTCTCCCATTAGTCACCTCGGCCCTGACCTTTCCCTGTTGGGGTCTGGTCCCCCGCACACTGCCTCATTGCCTAACCCTAACCCTAACCTCTCTCCTAACCTTAACCCTAACCCTAACCTCTCTCCTGACCTTAACCCTAACCCTAACCAACCCTCATCCAGCAACATGAGACCGCCTTCTGGCTCAGAGGCAGGAGCAGACCTGGACGGGTTCCCCGTCACCATTTCCTCCCAACAGGACCGCCCTCCTTCCCCCACTTCTCTTTCCCCTATCACACACTCAACATCTTCCACATCCACCAGCACCACACTCATTCCGCTCATCACCACATTCTCACACACACTGCAACCACTACACCACAAATTCAAACAAAACTTCACCACAACACAACAATCATACCCCCTACTACAGTCCCATAGAATTATATCAGCACTTAAAAGGAACAAAAACTTAGGGGACCTCCTTGTGCATTCGAGCTTCACTTCTCTCCCACAACAGCCTCCACAGCCACACACACTTCACTTCAGACGCCGTAAATTTATCACCAACCCTCATAGTCATACTTCATCCCCCATTCAGGATTCATTATCACTTAGCACTCCCAACATAGTTTACATCATCACCTGTACACTCTGTCACAAACACTATATAGGAGAAACCAAACATACACTAGAAGTAAGACTCAAACAACATCTATATCATATCACACGTGCAGACATACAGACAACACTATACACACACTTCCAGTCCCATCCCACCACTAACCTCATTATTTCAGGTCTGGAATGCGGAGTCCGCTGGACCAGTGGACAGCGGAAACTCAACGAACACAGATGGATTGCAAAACTTAAAACGGTCGCACCCAATGGGCTCAATGACAGACCATGACATTCACCTTACAAGCAGACACATAGAAATACATATACATATTGCACCATATAGACACACCTACTAAACACACACACACACACACATACACACATACACACACGTAGAGTTACACACACACACACACACACATACACACACACACACACACACACACACACACACACACACTCTCACACACACACACACACACACACACACACATATGCATATATTTCTACACATATAACACACTCATCCACCACTTCATGTTTTAAAAGGGAATTTTATGAATAAAGCCGTTTTATTCCTTTTTACATGGACTTGGACTCTTTCATATGGGTTTTATAATGCAATTTTGTGATTTTGAATACTTTTAACAATGGTTCTTATCATGCATTTCTGACCACTGTTGAATGTTTTTCTGTGGGCTTCCTAATGGAGTTTGTTTTAATTGCATTACTTCAAAATATTCTACACCTATACCTAACCTTCATCCTAACCCTAACCTTAGTGGGGGGTGATTCTGAAAGTGAACTCAGTGGGGGAGTTTGTTTTAATTGCATATTATTCTACACCTATACCTAACCTTCATCCTAACCCTAACCTGAGTGGGGGGTGATTCTGAAGGTGAACTCAGTGGGGGATGACCACTAGGGGGTGGCAGTGAAGACACTTGTATTTTAGCACCCCCTTTTATGTTGTCTTCATTTGCTGTTTCATTGCAATTTTAACTTTACAGGGACAAATATATACTATTTTATTCATTTTTCTTAAGAGTGTAACAGGCATATGACATGTCCTTTATTATTGTATTAGGGTATTTCCTTATTATTAAATACTACCTTATTACTCTAGCATATTAGATAAATTATCTATACTTACAACCTAACATGCACATGGCACTTTGGTACACTCTACAGAGGACCAAGCCCTGTTAGACCCTTACTGTAACAAAAGATAACAGTGGGTCATTTTTAGTTCAATTTTGTCATCAATCTCTTAAATCTTCCCTTGAGTCCAAGTCCTGTACCCTTTTATATTGAAATTGTGGATGATTGTGGGTATGCGGTCCAACTAAGGTGGGACTCAGGGTGGTTGGACGCCCCTGCCATGCATAGCCCCCAGTGAACATGCTTCATAAAGTTCACTGGTATTTTAATTCCAATAGATGATCACCATGAGATCCCTCTCTGTCCCCCTCTGCTGGACAAAATAAATCATCACACACACACACATCACATATATACATATATCTCTCTAGTTGAAGCAGGTTTTAAGGGAGAAACAGATGGGCCAGTGCAATAGAGCATTTAATTTGCCTTTTTAAACCACACTTATCATTACACAATACCTAACCTAGCCAGAGCCATCAGGAACTTCCTTTTAAACTGTTTTAACACCTTTTATTTGTGTATTATTGTGTTTATTGTGGAACATCGGTAGGGCCCTGTTCCCGCTGTCCACTGGTCCAGAATGTTGATCATTGGCCCACTGGGGGGACTCTGGAGTCCCCCAGCTGACACACATAACATGAATGGGAGGTCTCGTGAATATAACTCTTTTACCTGTCTCGTTGTCCCAAGGGGATCATCTGGGATGGAGTGACCTCCACAAACATACCATCATTATATAAACCCATACGGGGCCATATACAGTATTAGTCACCTAGCACCATGAAACTATGAACCTTGAAAACTATTTAACCTTGTTCTCTCTTTTTCTTTCTTCCCAGAAAACCCTAGTAATGACACTTTACAACTACAATTATGATCAACACTGAAGTATAGTCTCCACAACATTTCCACCACTCACCTAGCCAGTTCCCCCTTCAGCCCCTCCCTTGATCTTCCTTTCTCCTCCCCTTTCAGGTTAAATCAGACTCATGACCAGTTTTTTCCTTCCTCTTGTAGTATTTTTCCGGGCCCCCCCAGTTCTTTTGACCAATCACAACAAGGCACCAGCCAGAGTCAGCCCCACCCACAGTGCTATCTCTCCCTCTTGCTTTATCATATAGGGTGTTGGCTCACCATTTGTTTGCAAATCCTCTGAAGAAGCTGCAAGATCAGCGAAACGTCAGGAAATTAGGACAATTTTAGACCTTTTAGATAGTTTTAGATCTTTTACTACTTTCTTTGATTTTAAGCAGTGGAAACACTTTTTAATCAATAAAATCAGTTTTAAAAGTATAGTATCATGGAGGGCCCTGCCCCAGAAAGACTCTCAAGCCTATAACATTGATACCAGGCCTACAAACTAAAACACCTTTTCCACCTGAGACATCACAGACCACCATCTACCTGAGCCCCCAAGATTCCTGGAAACAACAGCAGGACCAGTGCTGTGGTCAAACAGCCACCACAGCACCTCGAACAGGAGAGGCTCCAGGAGAAAGTGACCGGCCAAGGGTGGTAAGGGCCCAGTCTGGGCAGCTTGAAACCCTCTCTTTACAGCTGCTCGGACCCCCCCATTTTTATTGTATTTTGAACTGTATTTTATTGATGTATAAGTGCTTTTTCCTGCTTATTTCTTTGTTTTTCCTCTTGTATAACACTTTCTAGCCAACACCTTCATAATGTCTTATTCCTCCTCTCTTACATTCCCTCGTAGGACCACATATGCACAAGCAGTTAGGGCACCCCTCACCAATAGATATCCCCCTAGACAGAGATTAGCACATACTCCTCCTCCTCTGCCCACCCGCCACCCTGCCCCGTACAGTCAGCCCCCTCTCGGTCACCCCCCTGATGATGCCACCAGGCAGGCAGCCAAAATTTATTTTAAAGTTATACAGGCTGTTCATCACAGGGAGGTGGCTGAAAAGGCACTCCAGACTGGATGTTTCCCTGTTGGGATGATGAGACAGGTGAATAAACTCACCAACTTCATTAAACCCGCCTCCCCTACCGAGTCCACCACCACTAAGGTGGCTGACAACACACACGCATGGATGCATACTAACATGGAAATTCTACAGACACACTACATACACACCATTACTACACTCACACCATCTCTACATACACATAACCCCACTGCATACAATATAGCACTCGGCTGGGCACACAAACGTTTCACACATAGACTTACACACACAACCCTAACCCGGGTTCGTGACATTCTACATATACAGACACCCATTCAACACATACAAACAACCACACATCAACAACACCACACACAACACATGCCTACATTTACACGACATAACACACAACAAAATATACCTACAGTCAGACAACATAACACACCTCAGCCATCCACACACACACACCCACACACACAAGCCAACAGACTCACCACCACACACAGCATCCCTCCTCAGGACCACTCGAGGCCTCCCATTCAGGTTACACGGCCACCATTAGCAACTGGTGGTCGGCCTGGCCTTCTCCCACACCCTAGGATCCCTGCCTTAATGCCTCCCACCATAGCCAACAACACCACCCAACCTGCCCTTCTCCCAACGCCAGCCATCTCACCCCTCCTCCCCACCCTTATAGCAGTGCGGCCAGCCACCCGCACTGCACCCCGTCCGACACCCCTGTTGTCGAAAGCCCAGTCCCATTCCACCTTTTCCTCTGCACGTTCTCTGTCCCTTGGGAGTCGACCGGACGCATTTAGTCTGCCGGCTCCCTTGGGACAGAGAACTCCCCGTGCCAGACCACAGGTCAAACCCAGCACCAACGGCCCCCCCCCCGCCCTCCCTCACCACCGTCCCGGAGGAGCTGGCGGAGTCTGCCGCTTCGGGGTCCGGCTCCCCTGATGGGGGGCGGGACAACGAGGTGGCAGACAATCCTCCTCAGGCCCCCGTGCCCCCTTCGGCATCCTCCACACCCAAATCATGTCATGTTGCCACTTCCCCCATGTGCACGAGCGACCGGGACTTGGGAGGAGCCTCCACTATTGAGGAGTGCACCCTCCCAGGTGCCGTTGGCTTTTGCTCCCTATCACCTCCTTCCACTCCCACAACTCCCCAGCCCACCCAAACCACCTGTCCGCGCACTCCAGCTCAACTATTGGAGCGTTGGCAGGTGGTTAACTCCATTTCCCTTTCCCCCACAGGAGGCGCCAGGTCGAGGCTTGGTATACGGCAGCCCTGGGTCATGATGAATAGGCACTCTAATGATACAAATCATACTAAAACAGCCACATCTGAACCCAATCAAAACACCACTGGGCTGCCGTTGCCACAGCCTCACACCATGGGCGCCTCAAATTTTGACCCCTTACCGCATTCCACAACCCCATCACTTCCCTGCACACCAACTTATCATAAGGCCAGGCCACAGAAAAAGATTCTGGACTGGAACCTCTCAGCACAGAAGCGTGTGCTCATGCTGGGGGACTCCAATTTATCTAGAATTCCACCCTCACACCACACGGATATTCAGATAGATAGCTATCCTGGGGCGGCCTTCTACCACCTGACTAAGGTGTTCGAGAAGGCAGAGCCCCATCCCAGAGTAGAGATAGTAGTTCTCTCAGTGGGCATCAACAGCAAAGACCATGATGCAAACCAGACCTCCTATAAACAGTTGAACAGAATGCACAAGGAGGCCAACCTAGTTTTCCCCAATGCAACCATCTACATACCACTGATTAACTTTTCCAAATTTTTAACACCCCTACAGAAGAACAATCTCACCCTTGTTAACACTTATATCACTGCTCATTTCAAACACATCCCACAGATAGACCCCAATCAATTTCACACGGGGGCAGATAACATACATTGGACACAGACCACAGCAACTATGATCTTCGATCATTGGTGCACCCGCTTAAATCTAAATTTTCATTAAACACCAACCATAGTCTGGACCCGGTCAGTAACACACATACACTTCTGTCTACTTCTCTCCTCTCTCCTCCTCTGCCCCCCATTCTCTCCCCAACAGCCCTCCTTCCCTCCATCCTTTCCTTCCTTCCAGCCCCCTCTCCCCCCTCTTCCTCCCCACCTCCTCCTCCGGTGGCCCTCCAGCCTCCTCCCCCTCCTCCTCCTCCCCCCATACCATTTCATGATTCCCACACCAACATTTTGAATCTGTCCAGGTCTGTCCGCCTCACTGCGGCCCAGGCTCAGTTGCTGGAGAGAGGCCTTACCTACATTCCTCGCCCCACCAAGCTGGACTGGGAGGAACTTCGAAGGGACACTCACAAATATCATAGGAGACTGAAACTTCTTGACTACTTCCAAGACAGACAGATAGATGATCACCAACCATTTGTTCTTCCGTCCGCCTGGGAGCCTACACTCTCCCAGGTAGATGGGAGAATACGTGGACTCATCCACTTAGATAACCACACAGTTAACCAGTACAACCCCCCACCAGACAGACCTGACAACCTTACAATAGACGAACGAAATAGCATTACACAACTTCGGAATAACACACACATAGTCATCAAACCAGCAGATAAAGGTTCAAAAATAGTCATTTTAGATAACTTCCAATACATTTATGAAGCCAATAGACAACTTTCAAACACCCGATATTACACACACATAGCAGCCAGCATACAGCTACAAACACAAGTCAAATTGAGACAAATCATCACAACACTTTACCATGACAAATACATCACTTCCAAACAACGTGACTTTCTCTATGGACCAGACAACCCGAGAAATAGGATATTTTACCTCTTACCAAAAATACACAAAGACCCGCAGACTTGGACCATTCCCTTCGAGGTTCCTCCCGGCAGGCCGATAGTTTCAGATTGCAGTAGCGAATCATATCACATAGCACAATACATTGATCACTACTTAAACCCCCTCTCCACCATACACCCCAGTTACCTGAAGGACACTTATGATTTTTTGGAAAAGATAAAGCCCATTGCCGTGCCCTCACACACCCACATTTTCACTATAGATATAGACAGCCTGTATACTAACATTAACACACCCACAGGCCTACAAACAGTTAGAAGACTCTTTCAAGCACATCCAGACAACACACGACCGGATCAAGCATTACTACAACTTTTAGAACTTAGTTTAACCTGTAACGATTTCGTATTTAATGACCAGCATTATTTACAAATTGAGGGCACGGCTATGGGCAAGAAATTTGCTCCCGCCTATGCCAACATTTACATGAGTGAGTGGGAGAGAGAGGCCTTAGCTAAGTGTCCACTCAAACCCCTTATGTACTACAGGTATCTGGACGACATCATAGGACTCTGGCCACATACACTTCAACAGTTTGACACATTTCTGAATATATTAAACACACACCACACTTCCATTACCATCAAACACACAATACATCCAACAGAGATCAATTTCCTGGACACCACAGTATTTTTACAGCCCATAAACCACACACATAAACAACTACTCACCAAAGTATATTTTAAGGACACAGACACACATGCATTACTCCACAAACACAGCTATCATCCAAAACATACATTTGCAGGCATCATTAAGTCCCAAATCATCCGTTTCTTCAGAATTTCCTCAGGTAGAGAACATTTTAATCAGGCAACACAGATATTATTCACAGCCCTTAGGAAGCGAGGCTATAGCAAACGGTTTCTCCGTACAGTCAAAAATGACGCCTTGGCCTCTCTCTCCCCCACCTGGTCACTTTCCACACACACACTCTCCGATATTCCGTCTCCCATTAGTCACCTCGGCCCTGACCTTTCCCTGTTGGGGTCTGGTCCCCCGCACACTGCCTCATTGCCTAACCCTAACCCTAACCTCTCTCCTAACCTTAACCCTAACCCTAACCTCTCTCCTGACCTTAACCCTAACCCTAACCAACCCTCATCCAGCAACATGAGACCGCCTTCTGGCTCAGAGGCAGGAGCAGACCTGGACGGGTTCCCCGTCACCATTTCCTCCCAACAGGACCGCCCTCCTTCCCCCACTTCTCTTTCCCCTATCACACACTCAACATCTTCCACATCCACCAGCACCACACTCATTCCGCTCATCACCACATTCTCACACACACTGCAACCACTACACCACAAATTCAAACAAAACTTCACCACAACACAACAATCATACCCCCTACTACAGTCCCATAGAATTATATCAGCACTTAAAAGGAACAAAAACTTAGGGGACCTCCTTGTGCATTCGAGCTTCACTTCTCTCCCACAACAGCCTCCACAGCCACACACACTTCACTTCAGACGCCGTAAATTTATCACCAACCCTCATAGTCATACTTCATCCCCCATTCAGGATTCATTATCACTTAGCACTCCCAACATAGTTTACATCATCACCTGTACACTCTGTCACAAACACTATATAGGAGAAACCAAACATACACTAGAAGTAAGACTCAAACAACATCTATATCATATCACACGTGCAGACATACAGACAACACTATACACACACTTCCAGTCCCATCCCACCACTAACCTCATTATTTCAGGTCTGGAATGCGGAGTCCGCTGGACCAGTGGACAGCGGAAACTCAACGAACACAGATGGATTGCAAAACTTAAAACGGTCGCACCCAATGGGCTCAATGACAGACCATGACATTCACCTTACAAGCAGACACATAGAAATACATATACATATTGCACCATATAGACACACCTACTAAACACACACACACACACACATACACACATACACACACGTAGAGTTACACACACACACACACACACATACACACACACACACACACACACACACACACACACACACTCTCACACACACACACACACACACACACACACACATATGCATATATTTCTACACATATAACACACTCATCCACCACTTCATGTTTTAAAAGGGAATTTTATGAATAAAGCCGTTTTATTCCTTTTTACATGGACTTGGACTCTTTCATATGGGTTTTATAATGCAATTTTGTGATTTTGAATACTTTTAACAATGGTTCTTATCATGCATTTCTGACCACTGTTGAATGTTTTTCTGTGGGCTTCCTAATGGAGTTTGTTTTAATTGCATTACTTCAAAATATTCTACACCTATACCTAACCTTCATCCTAACCCTAACCTTAGTGGGGGGTGATTCTGAAAGTGAACTCAGTGGGGGAGTTTGTTTTAATTGCATATTATTCTACACCTATACCTAACCTTCATCCTAACCCTAACCTGAGTGGGGGGTGATTCTGAAGGTGAACTCAGTGGGGGATGACCACTAGGGGGTGGCAGTGAAGACACTTGTATTTTAGCACCCCCTTTTATGTTGTCTTCATTTGCTGTTTCATTGCAATTTTAACTTTACAGGGACAAATATATACTATTTTATTCATTTTTCTTAAGAGTGTAACAGGCATATGACATGTCCTTTATTATTGTATTAGGGTATTTCCTTATTATTAAATACTACCTTATTACTCTAGCATATTAGATAAATTATCTATACTTACAACCTAACATGCACATGGCACTTTGGTACACTCTACAGAGGACCAAGCCCTGTTAGACCCTTACTGTAACAAAAGATAACAGTGGGTCATTTTTAGTTCAATTTTGTCATCAATCTCTTAAATCTTCCCTTGAGTCCAAGTCCTGTACCCTTTTATATTGAAATTGTGGATGATTGTGGGTATGCGGTCCAACTAAGGTGGGACTCAGGGTGGTTGGACGCCCCTGCCATGCATAGCCCCCAGTGAACATGCTTCATAAAGTTCACTGGTATTTTAATTCCAATAGATGATCACCATGAGATCCCTCTCTGTCCCCCTCTGCTGGACAAAATAAATCATCACACACACACACATCACATATATACATATATCTCTCTAGTTGAAGCAGGTTTTAAGGGAGAAACAGATGGGCCAGTGCAATAGAGCATTTAATTTGCCTTTTTAAACCACACTTATCATTACACAATACCTAACCTAGCCAGAGCCATCAGGAACTTCCTTTTAAACTGTTTTAACACCTTTTATTTGTGTATTATTGTGTTTATTGTGGAACATCGGTAGGGCCCTGTTCCCGCTGTCCACTGGTCCAGAATGTTGATCATTGGCCCACTGGGGGGACTCTGGAGTCCCCCAGCTGACACACATAACATGAATGGGAGGTCTCGTGAATATAACTCTTTTACCTGTCTCGTTGTCCCAAGGGGATCATCTGGGATGGAGTGACCTCCACAAACATACCATCATTATATAAACCCATACGGGGCCATATACAGTATTAGTCACCTAGCACCATGAAACTATGAACCTTGAAAACTATTTAACCTTGTTCTCTCTTTTTCTTTCTTCCCAGAAAACCCTAGTAATGACACTTTACAACTACAATTATGATCAACACTGAAGTATAGTCTCCACAACATTTCCACCACTCACCTAGCCAGTTCCCCCTTCAGCCCCTCCCTTGATCTTCCTTTCTCCTCCCCTTTCAGGTTAAATCAGACTCATGACCAGTTTTTTCCTTCCTCTTGTAGTATTTTTCCGGGCCCCCCCAGTTCTTTTGACCAATCACAACAAGGCACCAGCCAGAGTCAGCCCCACCCACAGTGCTATCTCTCCCTCTTGCTTTATCATATAGGGTGTTGGCTCACCATTTGTTTGCAAATCCTCTGAAGAAGCTGCAAGATCAGCGAAACGTCAGGAAATTAGGACAATTTTAGACCTTTTAGATAGTTTTAGATCTTTTACTACTTTCTTTGATTTTAAGCAGTGGAAACACTTTTTAATCAATAAAATCAGTTTTAAAAGTATAGTATCATGGAGGGCCCTGCCCCAGAAAGACTCTCAAGCCTATAACATTGATACCAGGCCTACAAACTAAAACACCTTTTCCACCTGAGACATCACAGACCACCATCTACCTGAGCCCCCAAGATTCCTGGAAACAACAGCAGGACCAGTGCTGTGGTCAAACAGCCACCACAGCACCTCGAACAGGAGAGGCTCCAGGAGAAAGTGACCGGCCAAGGGTGGTAAGGGCCCAGTCTGGGCAGCTTGAAACCCTCTCTTTACAGCTGCTCGGACCCCCCCATTTTTATTGTATTTTGAACTGTATTTTATTGATGTATAAGTGCTTTTTCCTGCTTATTTCTTTGTTTTTCCTCTTGTATAACACTTTCTAGCCAACACCTTCATAATGTCTTATTCCTCCTCTCTTACATTCCCTCGTAGGACCACATATGCACAAGCAGTTAGGGCACCCCTCACCAATAGATATCCCCCTAGACAGAGATTAGCACATACTCCTCCTCCTCTGCCCACCCGCCACCCTGCCCCGTACAGTCAGCCCCCTCTCGGTCACCCCCCTGATGATGCCACCAGGCAGGCAGCCAAAATTTATTTTAAAGTTATACAGGCTGTTCATCACAGGGAGGTGGCTGAAAAGGCACTCCAGACTGGATGTTTCCCTGTTGGGATGATGAGACAGGTGAATAAACTCACCAACTTCATTAAACCCGCCTCCCCTACCGAGTCCACCACCACTAAGGTGGCTGACAACACACACGCATGGATGCATACTAACATGGAAATTCTACAGACACACTACATACACACCATTACTACACTCACACCATCTCTACATACACATAACCCCACTGCATACAATATAGCACTCGGCTGGGCACACAAACGTTTCACACATAGACTTACACACACAACCCTAACCCGGGTTCGTGACATTCTACATATACAGACACCCATTCAACACATACAAACAACCACACATCAACAACACCACACACAACACATGCCTACATTTACACGACATAACACACAACAAAATATACCTACAGTCAGACAACATAACACACCTCAGCCATCCACACACACACACCCACACACACAAGCCAACAGACTCACCACCACACACAGCATCCCTCCTCAGGACCACTCGAGGCCTCCCATTCAGGTTACACGGCCACCATTAGCAACTGGTGGTCGGCCTGGCCTTCTCCCACACCCTAGGATCCCTGCCTTAATGCCTCCCACCATAGCCAACAACACCACCCAACCTGCCCTTCTCCCAACGCCAGCCATCTCACCCCTCCTCCCCACCCTTATAGCAGTGCGGCCAGCCACCCGCACTGCACCCCGTCCGACACCCCTGTTGTCGAAAGCCCAGTCCCATTCCACCTTTTCCTCTGCACGTTCTCTGTCCCTTGGGAGTCGACCGGACGCATTTAGTCTGCCGGCTCCCTTGGGACAGAGAACTCCCCGTGCCAGACCACAGGTCAAACCCAGCACCAACGGCCCCCCCCCCGCCCTCCCTCACCACCGTCCCGGAGGAGCTGGCGGAGTCTGCCGCTTCGGGGTCCGGCTCCCCTGATGGGGGGCGGGACAACGAGGTGGCAGACAATCCTCCTCAGGCCCCCGTGCCCCCTTCGGCATCCTCCACACCCAAATCATGTCATGTTGCCACTTCCCCCATGTGCACGAGCGACCGGGACTTGGGAGGAGCCTCCACTATTGAGGAGTGCACCCTCCCAGGTGCCGTTGGCTTTTGCTCCCTATCACCTCCTTCCACTCCCACAACTCCCCAGCCCACCCAAACCACCTGTCCGCGCACTCCAGCTCAACTATTGGAGCGTTGGCAGGTGGTTAACTCCATTTCCCTTTCCCCCACAGGAGGCGCCAGGTCGAGGCTTGGTATACGGCAGCCCTGGGTCATGATGAATAGGCACTCTAATGATACAAATCATACTAAAACAGCCACATCTGAACCCAATCAAAACACCACTGGGCTGCCGTTGCCACAGCCTCACACCATGGGCGCCTCAAATTTTGACCCCTTACCGCATTCCACAACCCCATCACTTCCCTGCACACCAACTTATCATAAGGCCAGGCCACAGAAAAAGATTCTGGACTGGAACCTCTCAGCACAGAAGCGTGTGCTCATGCTGGGGGACTCCAATTTATCTAGAATTCCACCCTCACACCACACGGATATTCAGATAGATAGCTATCCTGGGGCGGCCTTCTACCACCTGACTAAGGTGTTCGAGAAGGCAGAGCCCCATCCCAGAGTAGAGATAGTAGTTCTCTCAGTGGGCATCAACAGCAAAGACCATGATGCAAACCAGACCTCCTATAAACAGTTGAACAGAATGCACAAGGAGGCCAACCTAGTTTTCCCCAATGCAACCATCTACATACCACTGATTAACTTTTCCAAATTTTTAACACCCCTACAGAAGAACAATCTCACCCTTGTTAACACTTATATCACTGCTCATTTCAAACACATCCCACAGATAGACCCCAATCAATTTCACACGGGGGCAGATAACATACATTGGACACAGACCACAGCAACTATGATCTTCGATCATTGGTGCACCCGCTTAAATCTAAATTTTCATTAAACACCAACCATAGTCTGGACCCGGTCAGTAACACACATACACTTCTGTCTACTTCTCTCCTCTCTCCTCCTCTGCCCCCCATTCTCTCCCCAACAGCCCTCCTTCCCTCCATCCTTTCCTTCCTTCCAGCCCCCTCTCCCCCCTCTTCCTCCCCACCTCCTCCTCCGGTGGCCCTCCAGCCTCCTCCCCCTCCTCCTCCTCCCCCCATACCATTTCATGATTCCCACACCAACATTTTGAATCTGTCCAGGTCTGTCCGCCTCACTGCGGCCCAGGCTCAGTTGCTGGAGAGAGGCCTTACCTACATTCCTCGCCCCACCAAGCTGGACTGGGAGGAACTTCGAAGGGACACTCACAAATATCATAGGAGACTGAAACTTCTTGACTACTTCCAAGACAGACAGATAGATGATCACCAACCATTTGTTCTTCCGTCCGCCTGGGAGCCTACACTCTCCCAGGTAGATGGGAGAATACGTGGACTCATCCACTTAGATAACCACACAGTTAACCAGTACAACCCCCCACCAGACAGACCTGACAACCTTACAATAGACGGACGAAATAGCATTACACAACTTCGGAATAACACACACATAGTCATCAAACCAGCAGATAAAGGTTCAAAAATAGTCATTTTAGATAACTTCCAATACATTTATGAAGCCAATAGACAACTTTCAAACACCCGATATTACACACACATAGCAGCCAGCATACAGCTACAAACACAAGTCAAATTGAGACAAATCATCACAACACTTTACCATGACAAATACATCACTTCCAAACAACGTGACTTTCTCTATGGACCAGACAACCCGAGAAATAGGATATTTTACCTCTTACCAAAAATACACAAAGACCCGCAGACTTGGACCATTCCCTTCGAGGTTCCTCCCGGCAGGCCGATAGTTTCAGATTGCAGTAGCGAATCATATCACATAGCACAATACATTGATCACTACTTAAACCCCCTCTCCACCATACACCCCAGTTACCTGAAGGACACTTATGATTTTTTGGAAAAGATAAAGCCCATTGCCGTGCCCTCACACACCCACATTTTCACTATAGATATAGACAGCCTGTATACTAACATTAACACACCCACAGGCCTACAAACAGTTAGAAGACTCTTTCAAGCACATCCAGACAACACACGACCGGATCAAGCATTACTACAACTTTTAGAACTTAGTTTAACCTGTAACGATTTCGTATTTAATGACCAGCATTATTTACAAATTGAGGGCACGGCTATGGGCAAGAAATTTGCTCCCGCCTATGCCAACATTTACATGAGTGAGTGGGAGAGAGAGGCCTTAGCTAAGTGTCCACTCAAACCCCTTATGTACTACAGGTATCTGGACGACATCATAGGACTCTGGCCACATACACTTCAACAGTTTGACACATTTCTGAATATATTAAACACACACCACACTTCCATTACCATCAAACACACAATACATCCAACAGAGATCAATTTCCTGGACACCACAGTATTTTTACAGCCCATAAACCACACACATAAACAACTACTCACCAAAGTATATTTTAAGGACACAGACACACATGCATTACTCCACAAACACAGCTATCATCCAAAACATACATTTGCAGGCATCATTAAGTCCCAAATCATCCGTTTCTTCAGAATTTCCTCAGGTAGAGAACATTTTAATCAGGCAACACAGATATTATTCACAGCCCTTAGGAAGCGAGGCTATAGCAAACGGTTTCTCCGTACAGTCAAAAATGACGCCTTGGCCTCTCTCTCCCCCACCTGGTCACTTTCCACACACACACTCTCCGATATTCCGTCTCCCATTAGTCACCTCGGCCCTGACCTTTCCCTGTTGGGGTCTGGTCCCCCGCACACTGCCTCATTGCCTAACCCTAACCCTAACCTCTCTCCTAACCTTAACCCTAACCCTAACCTCTCTCCTGACCTTAACCCTAACCCTAACCAACCCTCATCCAGCAACATGAGACCGCCTTCTGGCTCAGAGGCAGGAGCAGACCTGGACGGGTTCCCCGTCACCATTTCCTCCCAACAGGACCGCCCTCCTTCCCCCACTTCTCTTTCCCCTATCACACACTCAACATCTTCCACATCCACCAGCACCACACTCATTCCGCTCATCACCACATTCTCACACACACTGCAACCACTACACCACAAATTCAAACAAAACTTCACCACAACACAACAATCATACCCCCTACTACAGTCCCATAGAATTATATCAGCACTTAAAAGGAACAAAAACTTAGGGGACCTCCTTGTGCATTCGAGCTTCACTTCTCTCCCACAACAGCCTCCACAGCCACACACACTTCACTTCAGACGCCGTAAATTTATCACCAACCCTCATAGTCATACTTCATCCCCCATTCAGGATTCATTATCACTTAGCACTCCCAACATAGTTTACATCATCACCTGTACACTCTGTCACAAACACTATATAGGAGAAACCAAACATACACTAGAAGTAAGACTCAAACAACATCTATATCATATCACACGTGCAGACATACAGACAACACTATACACACACTTCCAGTCCCATCCCACCACTAACCTCATTATTTCAGGTCTGGAATGCGGAGTCCGCTGGACCAGTGGACAGCGGAAACTCAACGAACACAGATGGATTGCAAAACTTAAAACGGTCGCACCCAATGGGCTCAATGACAGACCATGACATTCACCTTACAAGCAGACACATAGAAATACATATACATATTGCACCATATAGACACACCTACTAAACACACACACACACACACATACACACATACACACACGTAGAGTTACACACACACACACACACACATACACACACACACACACACACACACACACACACACACACTCTCACACACACACACACACACACACACACACACATATGCATATATTTCTACACATATAACACACTCATCCACCACTTCATGTTTTAAAAGGGAATTTTATGAATAAAGCCGTTTTATTCCTTTTTACATGGACTTGGACTCTTTCATATGGGTTTTATAATGCAATTTTGTGATTTTGAATACTTTTAACAATGGTTCTTATCATGCATTTCTGACCACTGTTGAATGTTTTTCTGTGGGCTTCCTAATGGAGTTTGTTTTAATTGCATTACTTCAAAATATTCTACACCTATACCTAACCTTCATCCTAACCCTAACCTTAGTGGGGGGTGATTCTGAAAGTGAACTCAGTGGGGGAGTTTGTTTTAATTGCATATTATTCTACACCTATACCTAACCTTCATCCTAACCCTAACCTGAGTGGGGGGTGATTCTGAAGGTGAACTCAGTGGGGGATGACCACTAGGGGGTGGCAGTGAAGACACTTGTATTTTAGCACCCCCTTTTATGTTGTCTTCATTTGCTGTTTCATTGCAATTTTAACTTTACAGGGACAAATATATACTATTTTATTCATTTTTCTTAAGAGTGTAACAGGCATATGACATGTCCTTTATTATTGTATTAGGGTATTTCCTTATTATTAAATACTACCTTATTACTCTAGCATATTAGATAAATTATCTATACTTACAACCTAACATGCACATGGCACTTTGGTACACTCTACAGAGGACCAAGCCCTGTTAGACCCTTACTGTAACAAAAGATAACAGTGGGTCATTTTTAGTTCAATTTTGTCATCAATCTCTTAAATCTTCCCTTGAGTCCAAGTCCTGTACCCTTTTATATTGAAATTGTGGATGATTGTGGGTATGCGGTCCAACTAAGGTGGGACTCAGGGTGGTTGGACGCCCCTGCCATGCATAGCCCCCAGTGAACATGCTTCATAAAGTTCACTGGTATTTTAATTCCAATAGATGATCACCATGAGATCCCTCTCTGTCCCCCTCTGCTGGACAAAATAAATCATCACACACACACACATCACATATATACATATATCTCTCTAGTTGAAGCAGGTTTTAAGGGAGAAACAGATGGGCCAGTGCAATAGAGCATTTAATTTGCCTTTTTAAACCACACTTATCATTACACAATACCTAACCCTAACCCTAACCCTAACCCTAACCCTAACCCTAACCCTAACCCTAACCCTAACCCTAACCCTAACCCTAACCCTAACCCTAACCCTAACCCTAACCCTAACCCTAACCCTAACCCTAACCCTAACCCTAACCCTAACCCCTAACCCTAACCCCTAACCCTAACCCTAACCCTAACCCTAACCCTAACCCTAACCCTAACCCTAACCCTAACCCTAACCCTAACCCTAACCCTAACCCTAACCCTAACCCTAACCCTAACCCTAACCCTAACCCTAACCCTAACCCTACCCTAACCCTAACCCTAAAGAAAAAAAAAGGGGGCGTGTCCATGACTTGCTCGGGCTGATTTGACCACTTTCCCGACATTTTAAAGATTCAGGAATAGCACCATTCAACTCAGCGCAAAAAAGTAAGTCAGAATAGCTATGATTTGATAAAAAAAAAAAAAAAAAGGGGGCGTGTCCATGACTTTCTCAGGCTGATTTGACCACTTTCCCGACATTTTAAAGGTTCAGGAATAGCACCATTCAACTCAGCGCAAAAAAGTAAGTCAGAATAGCTATGATTTGATTTAAAAAAAAAAGAAATAAAAGAAAAAAAAAGGGGGCGTGTCCATGACTTTCTCGGGCTGATTTGACCACTTTCCTGACATTTTAAAGATTCGGGAATAGCACCATTCGACTCAGCGCAAAAAAGTAAGTCAGAATAGCTATGATTTGATTAAAAAAATAATTTAAAAAAGGGGGCGTGTCCATGACTTTCTCGTGCTGATTTGACCACTTTCCCGACATTTTAAAGATTCAGGAATAGCACCATTCAACTCAGCGCAAAAAAGTAAGTCAGAATAGCTATGATTTGATTAAAAAAAAAAGAAAAAAAGGGGGGCGTGTCCATGACTTTCTCGGGCTGATTTGACCACTTTCCCGACATTTTAAAGATTCAGGAATAGCACCATTCAACTCAGCGCAAAAAATTAAGTCAGAATAGCTATGATTTGATAAAAAAAAAAAAGGGGGCGTGTCCATGACTTTCTCAGGCTGATTTGACCACTTTCCCGACATTTTAAAGGTTCAGGAATAGCACCATTCAACTCAGCGCAGAAAAGTAAGTCAGAATAGCTATGATTTGATTAAAAAAAAGAGAAAAAAAAAAAAAAAAGGGGGCGTGTCCATGACTTTCTCGGGCTGATTTGACCACTTTCCCGACATTTTAAAGATTCAGGAATAGCACCATTCGACTCAGCGCAAAAAAGGAAGTCAGAATAGCTATGATTTGATTTAAAAAAAAAAAAAAAAAAAAAAGGGGGCGCGTCCATGACTTTCTCGGGCTGATTTGACCACTTTCCCGACATTTTAAAGATTCAGGAATAGCACCATTCAACTCAGCGCAAAAAAGTAAGT
The DNA here is from genome assembly GCF_963280865.1 of Gymnoscopelus braueri. Taxonomy (NCBI): domain Eukaryota; kingdom Metazoa; phylum Chordata; class Actinopteri; order Myctophiformes; family Myctophidae; genus Gymnoscopelus; species Gymnoscopelus braueri. The sequence goes on along the minus strand of NW_027660464.1, from coordinate 87,666 downwards.
CAGAATAGCTATGATTTGATTAAAAATAAATAAAAAAATAAGGGGGGCGTGTCCATGACTTTCTCGGGCTGATTTGACCACTTTCCCGACATTTTAAAAATTCGGGACCAGCACCATTCAACTCAGCGTCCTTCAATTAGTCAGGTAGGATGGTTTTCAAAATCTAGGTATTTATTTTATTTTTTCGGTCAAAAACATCAGTTTTTTGAGAAAACACAGCGCCACCTTGTGGCTAAACCATGATGTACAGAGGGGAGTAAAGGTAAGCATAGCTATTCCTTTTTTTTTTTTTTATCAAATCATAGCTATTCTGACTTAATTTTTTGCGCTGAGTTGAATGGTGCTATTCCTGAATCTTTAAAATGTCTTTTTTAAAAGATTCAGGAATAGCACCATTCAACTCAGCGCAAAAAAGTAAGTCAGAAAAGCTATGATTTGATTAAAAAAAAGAGAAAAAAAAAAAAAAAAAGGGGGCGTGTCCATGACTTTCTCGGGCTGATTTGACCACTTTCCCGACATTTTAAAGATTCAGGAATAGCACCATTCAACTCAGCGCAAAAAAATAAGTCATAATAGCTATGATTTGATTAAAAAAAAAAAGAAATAAAAGAAAAAAAAAGGGGGCGTGTCCATGACTTTCTCGGGCTGATTTGACCACTTTCCTGACATTTAAAAAAAAAAAGAGGGCGTGTCCATGACTTTCTCAGGCTGATTTGACCACTTTCCTGACATTTTAAAGATTCGGGAATAGCACCATTCGACTCAGCGCAAAAAAGTAAGTCAGAATAGCTATGATTTGATTAAAAAAATAATTTAAAAAAGGGGGCGTGTCCATGACTTTCTCTGGCTGATTTGACCACTTTCCTGACATTTTAAAGATTCGGGAATAGCACCATTCGACTCAGCGCAAAAAAGTTAGTCAGAATAGCTATGATTTGATTAAAAAAAAAAAGGAAAAAAAGGGGGGCGTGTCCATGACTTTCTCGGGCTGATTTGACCACTTTCCTGACATTTTAAAGATTCAGGAATAGCACCTTTCAACTCAGCGCCAAAAAGTAAGTTAGAATAGCTATGATTTAAAAAAAAAATAAAAAAAAATAAAAAAAAATAAAAGGGGGCGTGTCCATGACTTTCTCGGGCTGATTTGACCACTTTCCTGACATTTTAAAGATTCAGGAATAGCACCTTTCAACTCAGCGCAAAAAAGTAAGTCAGAATAGCTATGATTAAAAAAAATAAAAAATAAAAAATAAAAAAAATAAAAGGGGGCGTGTGCATGACTTTCTCAGGCTGATTTGACCACTTTCCCGACATTTTAAAGGTTCAGGAATAGCACCATTCGACTCAGCGCAAAAAAATAAGTCAGAATAGCTATGATTTGATTAAAAAAAAAAAGAAATAAAAGGAAAAAAAAGGGGGCGTGTCCATGACTTTCTCGGGCTGATTTGACCATTTTCCTGACATTTTAAAGATTCGGGAATAGCACCATTCGACTCAGCGCAAAAAAGTAAGTCAGAAAAGCTATGATTTGATTAAAAAAAAAAAAAAAAAAAAGGGGGGCGTGTCCATGACTTTCTCGGGCTGATTTGACCACTTTCCTGACATTTTAAAGATTCGGGAATAGCACCAGACGAATCAGCGTCCTTCAATTAGTCTGGTAGGATGGTTCCCGATTTTTTAAAAACTCTTTGAAATTTTTGACTTTGAACTGCCATTTCATCCATTTCCCTGCATTTTAAAAAGTCGGGAATAGCACCATTCAACTCAGCGCAAAAAAAGTAAGTCAGAATAGCTATGATTTGATTAAAAAAATTATAAAAAAAAGGGGGCGTGTCCATGACTTTCTCGGGCTGATTTGACCACTTTCCCGACATTTTAAAGATTCAGGAATAGCACCATTCAACTCAGCGCAAAAAAAGTAAGTCAGAATAGCTATGATTTGATTTAAAAAAAAAAAAAAAAAAAAAAAGGGGCATGTCCATGACTTTCTCGGGCTGATTTGACCACTTTCCCGACATTTTAAAGATTCAGGAATAGCACCTTTCAACTCAGCGCAAAAAAGTAAGTCAGAATAGCTATGATTAAAAAAAAAAAAAAAAAAGAAAAAACAAAATAAAAGGGGGCGTGTCCATGACTTTCTCAGGCTGATTTGACCACTTTCCCGACATTTTAAAGATTCAGGAATAGCACCATTCAACTCAGCGCAAAAAAATAAGTCAGAATAGCTATGATTTGATTTAAAAAAAAAAGAAATAAAAGAAAAAAAAGGGGGCGTGTCCATGACTTTCTCGGGCTGATTTGACCACTTTCCTGACATTTTAAAGATTCGGGAATAGCACCATTCGACTCAGCGCAAAAAAGTAAGTCAGAATAGCTATGATTTGATTAAAAAAAAAAAGAAAAAAAAAGGGGGGCGTGTCCATGACTTTCTCGGGCTGATTTGACCACTTTCCTGACATTTTAAAGATTCAGGAATAGCACCTTTCAACTCAGCGCCAAAAAGTAAGTCAGAATAGCTATGATTTAAAAAAAAAATAAAAAAAAATAAAAGGGGGCGTGTCCATGACTTTCTCGGGCTGATTTGACCACTTTCCTGACATTTTAAAGATTCAGGAATAGCACCTTTCAACTCAGCGCAAAAAAGTAAGTCAGAATAGCTATGATTAAGAAAAATAAAAAATAAAAAATAAAAAAAATAAAAGGGGGCGTGTCCATGACTTTCTCAGGCTGATTTGACCACTTTCCCGACATTTTAAAGGTTCAGGAATAGCACCATTCGACTCAGCGCAAAAAAATAAGTCAGAATAGCTATGATTTGATTAAAAAAAAAAAGAAATAAAAGGAAAAAAAAGGGGGCGTGTCCATGACTTTCTCGGGCTGATTTGACCACTTTCATGACATTTTAAAGATTCGGGAATAGCACCATTCGACTCAGCGCAAAAAAGTAAGTCAGAAAAGCTATGATTTGATTAAAAAAAAAAAAAAAAAAAAGGGGGGCGTGTCCATGACTTTCTCGGGCTGATTTGACCACTTTCCTGACATTTTAAAGATTCGGGAATAGCACCATTCGACTCAGCGCAAAAAAGTAAGTCAGAATAGCTATGATTTGATTAAGAAAAAAAAAAAAAAAAAAGGGGGCGTGTCCATGACTTTCTCGGGCTGATTTGACCACTTTCCTGACATTTTAAAAAGTCGGGACTAGCACCAGACGAATCAGCGTCCTTCAATTAGTCTGGTAGGATGGTTCCCGATTTTTTAAAAACTCTTTGAAATTTTTGACTTTGAACTGCCATTTCATCCATTTCCCTGCATTTTAAAAAGTCGGGAATAGCACCATTCAACTCAGCGCAAAAAAAGTAAGTCAGAATAGCTATGATTTGATTAAAAAAATTATAAAAAAAAGGGGGCGTGTCCATGACTTTCTCGGGCTGATTTGACCACTTTCCCGACATTTTAAAGATTCAGGAATAGCACCATTCAACTCAGCGCAAAAAAAGTAAGTCAGAATAGCTATGATTTGATTTAAAAAAAAAAAAAAAAAAAAAAAAGGGGCATGTCCATGACTTTCTCGGGCTGATTTGACCACTTTCCCGACATTTTAAAGATTCAGGAATAGCACCTTTCAACTCAGCGCAAAAAAGTAAGTCAGAATAGCTATGATTAAAAAAAAAAAAAAAAAAGAAAAAACAAAATAAAAGGGGGCGTGTCCATGACTTTCTCAGGCTGATTTGACCACTTTCCCGACATTTTAAAGATTCAGGAATAGCACCATTCAACTCAGCGCAAAAAAATAAGTCAGAATAGCTATGATTTGATTTAAAAAAAAAAGAAATAAAAGAAAAAAAAGGGGGCGTGTCCATGACTTTCTCGGGCTGATTTGACCACTTTCCTGACATTTTAAAGATTCGGGAATAGCACCATTCGACTCAGCGCAAAAAAGTAAGTCAGAATAGCTATGATTTGATTAAAAAAAAAAAGAAAAAAAAAGGGGGGCGTGTCCATGACTTTCTCGGGCTGATTTGACCACTTTCCTGACATTTTAAAGATTCAGGAATAGCACCTTTCAACTCAGCGCCAAAAAGTAAGTCAGAATAGCTATGATTTAAAAAAAAAATAAAAAAAAATAAAAGGGGGCGTGTCCATGACTTTCTCGGGCTGATTTGACCACTTTCCTGACATTTTAAAGATTCAGGAATAGCACCTTTCAACTCAGCGCAAAAAAGTAAGTCAGAATAGCTATGATTAAGAAAAATAAAAAATAAAAAATAAAAAAAATAAAAGGGGGCGTGTCCATGACTTTCTCAGGCTGATTTGACCACTTTCCCGACATTTTAAAGGTTCAGGAATAGCACCATTCGACTCAGCGCAAAAAAATAAGTCAGAATAGCTATGATTTGATTAAAAAAAAAAAGAAATAAAAGGAAAAAAAAGGGGGCGTGTCCATGACTTTCTCGGGCTGATTTGACCACTTTCATGACATTTTAAAGATTCGGGAATAGCACCATTCGACTCAGCGCAAAAAAGTAAGTCAGAAAAGCTATGATTTGATTAAAAAAAAAAAGAAAAAAAAAGGGGGGCGTGTCCATGACTTTCTCGGGCTGATTTGACCACTTTCCTGACATTTTAAAGATTCGGGAATAGCACCATTCGACTCAGCGCAAAAAAGTAAGTCAGAATAGCTATGATTTGATTAAGAAAAAAAAAAAAAAAAAAGGGGGCGTGTCCATGACTTTCTCGGGCTGATTTGACCACTTTCCTGACATTTTAAAAAGTCGGGACTAGCACCAGACGAATCAGCGTCCTTCAATTAGTCTGGTAGGATGGTTCCCGATTTTTTAAAAACTCTTTGAAATTTTTGACTTTGAACTGCCATTTCATCCATTTCCCTGCATTTTAAAAAGTCGGGAATAGCACCATTCAACTCAGCGCAAAAAAAGTAAGTCAGAATAGCTATGATTTGATTAAAAAAATTATAAAAAAAAGGGGGCGTGTCCATGACTTTCTCGGGCTGATTTGACCACTTTCCCGACATTTTAAAGATTCAGGAATAGCACCATTCAACTCAGCGCAAAAAAAGTAAGTCAGAATAGCTATGATTTGATTTAAAAAAAAAAAAAAAAAAAAAAAAGGGGCATGTCCATGACTTTCTCGGGCTGATTTGACCACTTTCCCGACATTTTAAAGATTCAGGAATAGCACCTTTCAACTCAGCGCAAAAAAGTAAGTCAGAATAGCTATGATTTGATTAAAAAAAAAGGAAAAAAAAGGGGGCGTGTCCATGACTTTCTCAGGCTGATTTGACCACTTTCCCGACATTTTAAAGATTCAGGAATAGCACCATTCAACTCAGCGCAAAAAAATAAGTCAGAATAGCTATGATTTGATTTAAAAAAAAAAGAAATAAAAGAAAAAAAAAGGGGGCGTGTCCATGACTTTCTCGGGCTGATTTGACCACTTTCCTGACATTTTAAAGATTCGGGAATAGCACCATTCGACTCAGCGCAAAAAAGTAAGTCAGAATAGCTATGATTTGATTAAAAAAATAATAAAAAAAAGGGGGCGTGTCCATGACTTTCTCGGGCTGATTTGACCACTTTCCTGACATTTTAAAGATTCGGGAATAGCACCATTCGACTCAGCGCAAAAAAGTAAGTCAGAATAGCTATGATTTGATTAAAAAAATAATAAAAAAAAGGGGGCGTGTCCATGACTTTCTCGGGCTGATTTGACCACTTTCCCGACATTTTAAAGATTCAGGAATAGCACCATTCAACTCAGCGCAAAAAAAATAAGTCAGAATAGCTATGTTTTCATTTAAAAAAATAAAGAAAAAAAAAGGGGGGCGTGTCCATGACTTTCTCAGGCTGATTTGACCACTTTCCCGACATTTTAAAGGTTCAGGAATAGCACCATTCAACTCAGCGCAAAAAAAGTAAGTCAGAATAGCTATGATTTGATTAAAAAAAAAATAAAAAAAAAGGGGGCGTGTCCATGACTTTCTCAGGCTGATTTGACCACTTTCCCGACATTTTAAAGATTCAGGAATAGCACCATTCAACTCAGCGCAAAAAAATAAGTCAGAATAGCTATGATTTGATTAAAAAAAAAAAGAAATAAAAGAAAAAAAAAGGGGGCGTGTCCATGACTTTCTCGGGCTGATTTGACCACTTTCCTGACATTTTAAAGATTCGGGAATAGCACCATTCGACTCAGCGCAAAAAAGTAAGTCAGAATAGCTATGATTTGATTAAAAAAATAATTAAAAAAAAGGGGGCGTGTCCATGACTTGCTCGGGCTGATTTGACCACTTTCCCGACATTTTAAAGATTCAGGAATAGCACCATTCAACTCAGCGCAAAAAAGTAAGTCAGAATAGCTATGATTTGATAAAAAAAAAAAAAAAAAGGGGGCGTGTCCATGACTTTCTCAGGCTGATTTGACCACTTTCCCGACATTTTAAAGGTTCAGGAATAGCACCATTCAACTCAGCGCAAAAAAGTAAGTCAGAATAGCTATGATTTGATTTAAAAAAAAAAGAAATAAAAGAAAAAAAAAGGGGGCGTGTCCATGACTTTCTCGGGCTGATTTGACCACTTTCCTGACATTTTAAAGATTCGGGAATAGCACCATTCGACTCAGCGCAAAAAAGTAAGTCAGAATAGCTATGATTTGATTAAAAAAATAATAAAAAAAAAAGGGCGTGTCCATGACTTTCTCGGGCTGATTTGACCACTTTCCCGACATTTTAAAGATTCAGGAATAGCACCATTCAACTCAGCGCAAAAAAAGTAAGTCAGAATAGCTATGTTTTGATTTAAAAAAATAAAGAAAAAAAAAGGGGGGCGTGTCCATGACTTTCTCAGGCTGATTTGACCACTTTCCCGACATTTTAAAGGTTCAGGAATAGCACCATTCAACTCAGCGCAAAAAAAGTAAGTCAGAATAGCTATGATTTGATTAAAAAAAAAAAGAAATAAAAGAAAAAAAAAGGGGGCGTGTCCATGACTTTCTCGGGCTGATTTGACCACTTTCCTGACATTTTAAAGATTCGGGAATAGCACCATTCGACTCAGCGCAAAAAAGTAAGTCAGAATAGCTATGATTTGATTAAAAAAATAATTAAAAAAAAGGGGGCGTGTCCATGACTTGCTCGGGCTGATTTGACCACTTTCCCGACATTTTAAAGATTCAGGAATAGCACCATTCAACTCAGCGCAAAAAAGTAAGTCAGAATAGCTATGATTTGATAAAAAAAAAAAAAAAAAGGGGGCGTGTCCATGACTTTCTCAGGCTGATTTGACCACTTTCCCGACATTTTAAAGGTTCAGGAATAGCACCATTCAACTCAGCGCAAAAAAGTAAGTCAGAATAGCTATGATTTGATTTAAAAAAAAAAGAAATAAAAGAAAAAAAAAGGGGGCGTGTCCATGACTTTCTCGGGCTGATTTGACCACTTTCCTGACATTTTAAAGATTCGGGAATAGCACCATTCGACTCAGCGCAAAAAAGTAAGTCAGAATAGCTATGATTTGATTAAAAAAATAATTTAAAAAAGGGGGGCGTGTCCATGACTTTCTCGGGCTGATTTGACCACTTTCCCGACATTTTAAAGATTCAGGAATAGCACCATTCAACTCAGCGCAAAAAATTAAGTCAGAATAGCTATGATTTGATAAAAAAAAAAAAAAGGGGGCGTGTCCATGACTTTCTCAGGCTGATTTGACCACTTTCCCGACATTTTAAAGGTTCAGGAATAGCACCATTCAACTCAGCGCAAAAAAGTAAGTCAGAAAAGCTATGATTTGATTAAAAAAAAGAGAAAAAAAAAAAAAAAAAGGGGGCGTGTCCATGACTTTCTCGGGCTGATTTGACCACTTTCCCGACATTTTAAAGATTCAGGAATAGCACCATTCAACTCAGCGCAAAAAAATAAGTCATAATAGCTATGATTTGATTAAAAAAAAAAAGAAATAAAAGAAAAAAAAAGGGGGCGTGTCCATGACTTTCTCGGGCTGATTTGACCACTTTCCTGACATTTAAAAAAAAAAAGGGGGCGTGTCCATGACTTTCTCAGGCTGATTTGACCACTTTCCCGACATTTTAAAGGTTCAGGAATAGCACCATTCAACTCAGCGCAAAAAAGTAAGTCAGAATAGCTATGATTTGATTTAAAAAAAAAAGAAATAAAAGAAAAAAAAAGGGGGCGTGTCCATGACTTTCTCGGGCTGATTTGACCACTTTCCTGACATTTTAAAGATTCGGGAATAGCACCATTCGACTCAGCGCAAAAAAGTAAGTCAGAATAGCTATGATTTGATTAAAAAAATAATTTAAAAAAGGGGGCGTGTCCATGACTTTCTCGTGCTGATTTGACCACTTTCCCGACATTTTAAAGATTCAGGAATTGCACCATTCAACTCAGCGCAAAAAAGTAAGTCAGAATAGCTATGATTTGATTAAAAAAAAAAAAAAAAAAGGGGGGCGTGTCCATGACTTTCTCGGGCTGATTTGACCACTTTCCCGACATTTTAAAGATTCAGGAATAGCACCATTCAACTCAGCGCAATAAATTAAGTCAGAATAGCTATGATTTGATAAAAAAAAAAAAAAAGGGGGCGTGTCCATGACTTTCTCAGGCTGATTTGACCACTTTCCCGACATTTTAAAGGTTCAGGAATAGCACCATTCAACTCAGCGCAAAAAAGTAAGTCAGAATAGCTATGATTTGATTAAAAAAAAGAGAAAAAAAAAAAAAAAAGGGGGCGTGTCCATGACTTTCTCGGGCTGATTTGACCACTTTCCCGACATTTTAAAGATTCAGGAATAGCACCATTCAACTCAGCGCAAAAAATTAAGTCAGAATAGCTATGATTTGATAAAAAAAAAAAAAAGGGGGCGTATCCATGACTTTCTCAGGCTGATTTGACCACTTTCCCGACATTTTAAAGGTTCAGGAATAGCACCATTCAACTCAGCGCAAAAAAGTAAGTCAGAATAGCTATGATTTGATTAAAAAAATAATAATAAAAAGGGGGCGTGTCCATGACTTTCTCGGGCTGATTTGACCACTTTCCTGACATTTTAAAGATTCGGGAATAGCACCATTCGACTCAGCGCAAAAAAGTAAGTCAGAATAGCTATGATTTGATTAAAAAAATAATAAAAAAAGGGGGCGTGTCCATGACTTTCTCAGGCTGATTTGACCACTTTCCCGACATTTTAAAGGTTCAGGAATAGCACCATTCAACTCAGCGCAAAAAAGTAAGTCAGAATAGCTATGATTTGATTTAAAAAAAAAAGAAATAAAAGAAAAAAAAAGGGGGCGTGTCCATGACTTTCTCGGGCTGATTTGACCACTTTCCTGACATTTTAAAGATTCGGGAATAGCACCATTCGACTCAGCGCAAAAAAGTAAGTCAGAATAGCTATGATTTGATTAAAAAAATAATTTAAAAAAGGGGGCGTGTCCATGACTTTCTCGTGCTGATTTGACCACTTTCCCGACATTTTAAAGATTCAGGAATTGCACCATTCAACTCAGCGCAAAAAAGTAAGTCAGAATAGCTATGATTTGATTAAAAAAAAAAAAGAAAAAAGGGGGGCGTGTCCATGACTTTCTCGGGCTGATTTGACCACTTTCCCGACATTTTAAAGATTCAGGAATAGCACCATTCAACTCAGCGCAATAAATTAAGTCAGAATAGCTATGATTTGAAAAAAAAAAAAAAAAAGGGGGCGTGTCCATGACTTTCTCAGGCTGATTTGACCACTTTCCCGACATTTTAAAGGTTCAGGAATAGCACCATTCAACTCAGCGCAAAAAAGTAAGTCAGAATAGCTATGATTTGATTAAAAAAAAGAGAAAAAAGAAAAAAAAAAGGGGGCGTGTCCATGACTTTCTCGGGCTGATTTGACCACTTTCCCGACATTTTAAAGATTCAGGAATAGCACCATTCAACTCAGCGCAAAAAATTAAGTCAGAATAGCTATGATTTGATAAAAAAAAAAAAAAGGGGGCGTATCCATGACTTTCTCAGGCTGATTTGACCACTTTCCCGACATTTTAAAGGTTCAGGAATAGCACCATTCAACTCAGCGCAAAAAAGTAAGTCAGAATAGCTATGATTTGATTAAAAAAATAATAAAAAAAGGGGGCGTGTCCATGACTTTCTCGGGCTGATTTGACCACTTTCCCGACATTTTAAAGGTTCAGGAATAGCACCATTCAACTCAGCGCAAAAAAAGTAAGTCAGAATAGCTATGATTTGATTAAAAAAAAAATGAAAAAAAAGGGGGCGTGTCCATGACTTTCTCAGGCTGATTTGACCACTTTCCCGACATTTTAAAGATTCAGGAATAGCACCATTCAACTCAGCGCAAAAAAATAAGTCAGAATAGCTATGATTTGATTAAAAAAAAAAAGAAATAAAAGAAAAAAAAAGGGGCCGTGTCCATGACTTTCTCGGGCTGATTTGACCACTTTCCTGACATTTTAAAGATTCGGGAATAGCACCATTCGACTCAGCGCAAAAAAAGTAAGTCAGAATAGCTATGATTTCATTAAAAAAATAATTAAAAAAAAGGGGGCGTGTCCATGACTTTCTCGGGCTGATTTGACCACTTTCCCGACATTTTAAAGATTCAGGAATAGCACCATTCAACTCAGCGCAAAAAAGTAAGTCAGAATAGCTATGATTTGATTAAAAAAATAATAAAAAAAAGGGGGCGTGTCCATGACTTGCTCGGGCTGATTTGACCACTTTCCCGACATTTTAAAGGTTCAGGAATAGCACCATTCAACTCAGCGCAAAAAAGTAAGTCAGAATAGCTATGATTTGATTTAAAAAAAAAAGAAATAAAAGAAAAAAAAAGGGGGCGTGTCCATGACTTTCTCGGGCTGATTTGACCACTTTCCTGACATTTTAAAGATTCGGGAATAGCACCATTCGACTCAGCGCAAAAAAGTAAGTCAGAATAGCTATGATTTGATTAAAAAAATAATTTAAAAAAGGGGGCGTGTCCATGACTTTCTCGTGCTGATTTGACCACTTTCCCGACATTTTAAAGATTCAGGAATAGCACCATTCAACTCAGCGCAAAAAAGTAAGTCAGAATAGCTATGATTTGATTAAAAAAAAAAGAAAAAAAAGGGGGGCGTGTCCATGACTTTCTCGGGCTGATTTGACCACTTTCCCGACATTTTAAAGATTCAGGAATAGCACCATTCAACTCAGCGCAAAAAATTAAGTCAGAATAGCTATGATTTGATAAAAAAAAAAAAAAGGGGGCGTGTCCATGACTTTCTCAGGCTGATTTGACCACTTTCCCGACATTTTAAAGGTTCAGGAATAGCACCATTCAACTCAGCGCAAAAAAGTAAGTCAGAATAGCTATGATTTGATTAAAAAAAAGAGAAAAAAAAAAAAAAAGGGGGCGTGTCCATGACTTTCTCGGGCTGATTTGACCACTTTCCCGACATTTTAAAGATTCAGGAATAGCACCATTCGACTCAGCGCAAAAAAGGAAGTCAGAATAGCTATGATTTGATTTAAAAAAAAATAAAAAAATAAGGGGGGCGTGTCCATGACTTTCTCGGGCTGATTTGACCACTTTCCCAACATTTTAAAAATTCGGGACCAGCACCATTCAACTCAGCGTCCTTCAATTAGTCAGGTAGGATGGTTTTCAAAATCTAGGTATTTATTTTATTTTTTCGGTCAAAAACATCAGTTTTTTGAGAAAACACAGCGCCACCTTGTGGCTAAACCATGATGTACAGAGGGGAGTAAAGGTAAGCATAGCTATTCCTTTTTTTTTTTTTTATCAAATCATAGCTATTCTGACTTAATTTTTTGCGCTGAGTTGAATGGTGCTATTCCTGAATCTTTAAAATGTCTTTTTTAAAAGATTCAGGAATAGCACCATTCAACTCAGCGCAAAAAAGTAAGTCAGAAAAGCTATGATTTGATTAAAAAAAAGAGAAAAAAAAAAAAAAAAAGGGGGCGTGTCCATGACTTTCTCGGGCTGATTTGACCACTTTCCTGACATTTTAAAGATTCGGGAATAGCACCATTCGACTCAGCGCAAAAAAGTAAGTCAGAATAGCTATGATTTGATTAAAAAAATAATTTAAAAAAGGGGGCGTGTCCATGACTTTCTCGTGCTGATTTGACCACTTTCCCGACATTTTAAAGATTCAGGAATAGCACCATTCAACTCAGCGCAAAAAAGTAAGTCAGAATAGCTATGATTTGATTAAAAAAAAAAAAAAAAAAGGGGGGCGTGTCCATGACTTTCTCGGGCTGATTTGACCACTTTCCCGACATTTTAAAGATTCAGGAATAGCACCATTCAACTCAGCGCAATAAATTAAGTCAGAATAGCTATGATTTGATAAAAAAAAAAAAAAAGGGGGCGTGTCCATGACTTTCTCAGGCTGATTTGACCACTTTCCCGACATTTTAAAGGTTCAGGAATAGCACCATTCAACTCAGCGCAAAAAAGTAAGTCAGAATAGCTATGATTTGATTAAAAAAAAGAGAGAAAAAAAAAAAAAAAAGGGGGCGTGTCCATGACTTTCTCGGGCTGATTTGACCACTTTCCCGACATTTTAAAGATTCAGGAATAGCACCATTCAACTCAGCGCAAAAAATTAAGTCAGAATAGCTATGATTTGATAAAAAAAAAAAAAAGGGGGCGTATCCATGACTTTCTCAGGCTGATTTGACCACTTTCCCGACATTTTAAAGGTTCAGGAATAGCACCATTCAACTCAGCGCAAAAAAGTAAGTCAGAATAGCTATGATTTGATTAAAAAAATAATAATAAAAAGGGGGCGTGTCCATGACTTTCTCGGGCTGATTTGACCACTTTCCTGACATTTTAAAGATTCGGGAATAGCACCATTCGACTCAGCGCAAAAAAGTAAGTCAGAATAGCTATGATTTGATTAAAAAAATAATAAAAAAAGGGGGCGTGTCCATGACTTTCTCGGGCTGATTTGACCACTTTCCCGACATTTTAAAGATTCAGGAATAGCACCATTCAACTCGGCGCAAAAAAAGTAAGTCAGAATAGCTATGTTTTGATTTTAAAAAAAAATAAAGGGGGCGTGTCCATGACTTTCTCAGGCTGATTTGACCACTTTCCCGACATTTTAAAGGTTCAGGAATAGCACCATTCAACTCAGCGCAAAAAAGTAAGTCAGAATAGCTATGATTTGATTAAAAAAAAGAGAAAAAAAAAAAAAAAAGGGGGCGTGTCCATGACTTTCTCGGGCTGATTTGACCACTTTCCCGACATTTTAAAGATTCAGGAATAGCACCATTCAACTCAACGCAAAAAATTAAGTCAGAATAGCTATGATTTGATAAAAAAAAAAAAAAGGGGGCGTATCCATGACTTTCTCAGGCTGATTTGACCACTTTCCCGACATTTTAAAGGTTCAGGAATAGCACCATTCAACTCAGCGCAAAAAAGTAAGTCAGAATAGCTATGATTTGATTAAAAAAATAATTTAAAAAAGGGGGCGTGTCCATGACTTTCTCGTGCTGATTTGACCACTTTCCCGACATTTTAAAGATTCAGGAATAGCACCATTCAACTCAGCGCAAAAAAGTAAGTCAGAATAGCTATGATTTGATTAAAAAAAAAAGAAAAAAAAGGGGGGCGTGTCCATGACTTTCTCGGGCTGATTTGACCACTTTCCCGACATTTTAAAGATTCAGGAATAGCACCATTCAACTCAGCGCAAAAAATTAAGTCAGAATAGCTATGATTTGATAAAAAAAAAAAAAAGGGGGCGTGTCCATGACTTTCTCAGGCTGATTTGACCACTTTCCCGACATTTTAAAGGTTCAGGAATAGCACCATTCAACTCAGCGCAAAAAAGTAAGTCAGAATAGCTATGATTTGATTAAAAAAAAGAGAAAAAAAAAAAAAAAGGGGGCGTGTCCATGACTTTCTCGGGCTGATTTGACCACTTTCCCGACATTTTAAAGATTCAGGAATAGCACCATTCGACTCAGCGCAAAAAAGGAAGTCAGAATAGCTATGATTTGATTTAAAAAAAAATAAAAAAATAAGGGGGGCGTGTCCATGACTTTCTCGGGCTGATTTGACCACTTTCCCAACATTTTAAAAATTCGGGACCAGCACCATTCAACTCAGCGTCCTTCAATTAGTCAGGTAGGATGGTTTTCAAAATCTAGGTATTTATTTTATTTTTTCGGTCAAAAACATCAGTTTTTTGAGAAAACACAGCGCCACCTTGTGGCTAAACCATGATGTACAGAGGGGAGTAAAGGTAAGCATAGCTATTCCTTTTTTTTTTTTTTATCAAATCATAGCTATTCTGACTTAATTTTTTGCGCTGAGTTGAATGGTGCTATTCCTGAATCTTTAAAATGTCTTTTTTAAAAGATTCAGGAATAGCACCATTCAACTCAGCGCAAAAAAGTAAGTCAGAAAAGCTATGATTTGATTAAAAAAAAGAGAAAAAAAAAAAAAAAAAGGGGGCGTGTCCATGACTTTCTCGGGCTGATTTGACCACTTTCCTGACATTTTAAAGATTCGGGAATAGCACCATTCGACTCAGCGCAAAAAAGTAAGTCAGAATAGCTATGATTTGATTAAAAAAATAATTTAAAAAAGGGGGCGTGTCCATGACTTTCTCGTGCTGATTTGACCACTTTCCCGACATTTTAAAGATTCAGGAATAGCACCATTCAACTCAGCGCAAAAAAGTAAGTCAGAATAGCTATGATTTGATTAAAAAAAAAAAAAAAAAAGGGGGGCGTGTCCATGACTTTCTCGGGCTGATTTGACCACTTTCCCGACATTTTAAAGATTCAGGAATAGCACCATTCAACTCAGCGCAATAAATTAAGTCAGAATAGCTATGATTTGATAAAAAAAAAAAAAAAGGGGGCGTGTCCATGACTTTCTCAGGCTGATTTGACCACTTTCCCGACATTTTAAAGGTTCAGGAATAGCACCATTCAACTCAGCGCAAAAAAGTAAGTCAGAATAGCTATGATTTGATTAAAAAAAAGAGAGAAAAAAAAAAAAAAAAGGGGGCGTGTCCATGACTTTCTCGGGCTGATTTGACCACTTTCCCGACATTTTAAAGATTCAGGAATAGCACCATTCAACTCAGCGCAAAAAATTAAGTCAGAATAGCTATGATTTGATAAAAAAAAAAAAAAGGGGGCGTATCCATGACTTTCTCAGGCTGATTTGACCACTTTCCCGACATTTTAAAGGTTCAGGAATAGCACCATTCAACTCAGCGCAAAAAAGTAAGTCAGAATAGCTATGATTTGATTAAAAAAATAATAATAAAAAGGGGGCGTGTCCATGACTTTCTCGGGCTGATTTGACCACTTTCCTGACATTTTAAAGATTCGGGAATAGCACCATTCGACTCAGCGCAAAAAAGTAAGTCAGAATAGCTATGATTTGATTAAAAAAATAATAAAAAAAGGGGGCGTGTCCATGACTTTCTCGGGCTGATTTGACCACTTTCCCGACATTTTAAAGATTCAGGAATAGCACCATTCAACTCGGCGCAAAAAAAGTAAGTCAGAATAGCTATGTTTTGATTTTAAAAAAAAATAAAGGGGGCGTGTCCATGACTTTCTCAGGCTGATTTGACCACTTTCCCGACATTTTAAAGGTTCAGGAATAGCACCATTCAACTCAGCGCAAAAAAGTAAGTCAGAATAGCTATGATTTGATTAAAAAAAAGAGAAAAAAAAAAAAAAAAGGGGGCGTGTCCATGACTTTCTCGGGCTGATTTGACCACTTTCCCGACATTTTAAAGATTCAGGAATAGCACCATTCAACTCAACGCAAAAAATTAAGTCAGAATAGCTATGATTTGATAAAAAAAAAAAAAAGGGGGCGTATCCATGACTTTCTCAGGCTGATTTGACCACTTTCCCGACATTTTAAAGGTTCAGGAATAGCACCATTCAACTCAGCGCAAAAAAGTAAGTCAGAATAGCTATGATTTGATTAAAAAAATAATAATAAAAAGGGGGCGTGTCCATGACTTTCTCGGGCTGATTTGACCACTTTCCTGACATTTTAAAGATTCGGGAATAGCACCATTCGACTCAGCGCAAAAAAGTAAGTCAGAATAGCTATGATTTGATTAAAAAAATAATAAAAAAAGGGGGCGTGTCCATGACTTTCTCGGGCTGATTTGACCACTTTCCCGACATTTTAAAGATTCAGGAATAGCACCATTCAACTCGGCGCAAAAAAAGTAAGTCAGAATAGCTATGTTTTGATTTTAAAAAAAAATAAAAAAAAAGGGGGCGTGTCCATGACTTTCTCAGGCTGATTTGACCACTTTCCCGACATTTTAAAGGTTCAGGAATAGCACCATTCAACTCAGCGCAAAAAAGTAAGTCAGAATAGCTATGATTTGATTAAAAAAAAGAGAAAAAAAAAAAAAAAAGGGGGCGTGTCCATGACTTTCTCGGGCTGATTTGACCACTTTCCCGACATTTTAAAGATTCAGGAATAGCACCATTCGACTCAGCGCAAAAAAGGAAGTCAGAATAGCTATGATTTGATTTAAAAAAAAAAAAAAAAAAAAAAGGGGGCGCGTCCATGACTTTCTCGGGCTGATTTGACCACTTTCCCGACATTTTAAAGATTCAGGAATAGCACCATTCAACTCAGCGCAAAAAAGTAAGTCAGAATAGCTATGATTTGATTAAAAAAAAGAGAAAAAAAAAAAAAAAAGGGGGCGTGTCCATGACTTTCTCGGGCTGATTTGACCACTTTCCCGACATTTTAAAGATTCAGGAATAGCACCATTCGACTCAGCGCAAAAAAGGAAGTCAGAATAGCTATGATTTGATTTAAAAAAAAAAAAAAAAAAAAAAGGGGGCGCGTCCATGACTTTCTCGGGCTGATTTGACCACTTTCCCGACATTTTAAAGATTCAGGAATAGCACCATTCAACTCAGCGCAAAAAAGTAAGTCAGAATAGCTATGATTTGATTAAAAATAAATAAAAAAATAAGGGGGGCGTGTCCATGACTTTCTCGGGCTGATTTGACCACTTTCCCGACATTTTAAAAATTCGGGACCAGCACCATTCAACTCAGCGTCCTTCAATTAGTCAGGTAGGATGGTTTTCAAAATCTAGGTATTTATTTTATTTTTTCGGTCAAAAACATCAGTTTTTTGAGAAAACACAGCGCCACCTTGTGGCTAAACCATGATGTACAGAGGGGAGTAAAGGTAAGCATAGCTATTCCTTTTTTTTTTTTTTATCAAATCATAGCTATTCTGACTTAATTTTTTGCGCTGAGTTGAATGGTGCTATTCCTGAATCTTTAAAATGTCTTTTTTAAAAGATTCAGGAATAGCACCATTCAACTCAGCGCAAAAAAGTAAGTCAGAAAAGCTATGATTTGATTAAAAAAAAGAGAAAAAAAAAAAAAAAAAGGGGGCGTGTCCATGACTTTCTCGGGCTGATTTGACCACTTTCCCGACATTTTAAAGATTCAGGAATAGCACCATTCAACTCAGCGCAAAAAAAATAAGTCATAATAGCTATGATTTGATTAAAAAAAAAAAGAAATAAAAGAAAAAAAAAGGGGGCGTGTCCATGACTTTCTCGGGCTGATTTGACCACTTTCCTGACATTTAAAAAAAAAAAGAGGGCGTGTCCATGACTTTCTCAGGCTGATTTGACCACTTTCCCGACATTTTAAAGGTTCAGGAATAGCACCATTCAACTCAGCGCAAAAAAGTAAGTCAGAATAGCTATGATTTGATTTAAAAAAAAAAGAAATAAAAGAAAAAAAAAGGGGGCGTGTCCATGACTTTCTCGGGCTGATTTGACCACTTTCCTGACATTTTAAAGATTCGGGAATAGCACCATTCGACTCAGCGCAAAAAAGTAAGTCAGAATAGCTATGATTTGATTAAAAAAATAATTTAAAAAAGGGGGCGTGTCCATGACTTTCTCTGGCTGATTTGACCACTTTCCTGACATTTTAAAGATTCGGGAATAGCACCATTCGACTCAGCGCAAAAAAGTTAGTCAGAATAGCTATGATTTGATTAAAAAAAAAAAGAAAAAAAAAGGGGGGCGTGTCCATGACTTTCTCGGGCTGATTTGACCACTTTCCTGACATTTTAAAGATTCAGGAATAGCACCTTTCAACTCAGCGCCAAAAAGTAAGTTAGAATAGCTATGATTTAAAAAAAAAATAAAAAAAAATAAAAAAAAATAAAAGGGGGCGTGTCCATGACTTTCTCGGGCTGATTTGACCACTTTCCTGACATTTTAAAGATTCAGGAATAGCACCTTTCAACTCAGCGCAAAAAAGTAAGTCAGAATAGCTATGATTAAAAAAAATAAAAAATAAAAAATAAAAAAAATAAAAGGGGGCGTGTGCATGACTTTCTCAGGCTGATTTGACCACTTTCCCGACATTTTAAAGGTTCAGGAATAGCACCATTCGACTCAGCGCAAAAAAATAAGTCAGAATAGCTATGATTTGATTAAAAAAAAAAAGAAATAAAAGGAAAAAAAAGGGGGCGTGTCCATGACTTTCTCGGGCTGATTTGACCACTTTCCTGACATTTTAAAGATTCGGGAATAGCACCATTCGACTCAGCGCAAAAAAGTAAGTCAGAAAAGCTATGATTTGATTAAAAAAAAAAAAAAAAAAAAGGGGGGCGTGTCCATGACTTTCTCGGGCTGATTTGACCACTTTCCTGACATTTTAAAGATTCGGGAATAGCACCAGACGAATCAGCGTCCTTCAATTAGTCTGGTAGGATGGTTCCCGATTTTTTAAAAACTCTTTGAAATTTTTGACTTTGAACTGCCATTTCATCCATTTCCCTGCATTTTAAAAAGTCGGGAATAGCACCATTCAACTCAGCGCAAAAAAAGTAAGTCAGAATAGCTATGATTTGATTAAAAAAATTATAAAAAAAAGGGGGCGTGTCCATGACTTTCTCGGGCTGATTTGACCACTTTCCCGACATTTTAAAGATTCAGGAATAGCACCATTCAACTCAGCGCAAAAAAAGTAAGTCAGAATAGCTATGATTTGATTTAAAAAAAAAAAAAAAAAAAAAAAGGGGCATGTCCATGACTTTCTCGGGCTGATTTGACCACTTTCCCGACATTTTAAAGATTCAGGAATAGCACCTTTCAACTCAGCGCAAAAAAGTAAGTCAGAATAGCTATGATTAAAAAAAAAAAAAAAAAAGAAAAAACAAAATAAAAGGGGGCGTGTCCATGACTTTCTCAGGCTGATTTGACCACTTTCCCGACATTTTAAAGGTTCAGGAATTGCACCATTCAACTCAGCGCAAAAAAGTAAGTCAGAATAGCTATGATTTGATTAAAAAAAAAAGGAAAAAAAAGGGGGCGTGTCCATGACTTTCTCAGGCTGATTTGACCACTTTCCCGACATTTTAAAGATTCAGGAATAGCACCATTCAACTCAGCGCAAAAAAATAAGTCAGAATAGCTATGATTTGATTTAAAAAAAAAAGAAATAAAAGAAAAAAAAGGGGGCGTGTCCATGACTTTCTCGGGCTGATTTGACCACTTTCCTGACATTTTAAAGATTCGGGAATAGCACCATTCGACTCAGCGCAAAAAAGTAAGTCAGAATAGCTATGATTTGATTAAAAAAAAAAAGAAAAAAAAAGGGGGGCGTGTCCATGACTTTCTCGGGCTGATTTGACCACTTTCCTGACATTTTAAAGATTCAGGAATAGCACCTTTCAACTCAGCGCCAAAAAGTAAGTCAGAATAGCTATGATTTAAAAAAAAAATAAAAAAAAATAAAAAAAAATAAAAGGGGGCGTGTCCATGACTTTCTCGGGCTGATTTGACCACTTTCCTGACATTTTAAAGATTCAGGAATAGCACCTTTCAACTCAGCGCAAAAAAGTAAGTCAGAATAGCTATGATTAAGAAAAATAAAAAATAAAAAATAAAAAAAATAAAAGGGGGCGTGTCCATGACTTTCTCAGGCTGATTTGACCACTTTCCCGACATTTTAAAGGTTCAGGAATAGCACCATTCGACTCAGCGCAAAAAAATAAGTCAGAATAGCTATGATTTGATTAAAAAAAAAAAGAAATAAAAGGAAAAAAAAGGGGGCGTGTCCATGACTTTCTCGGGCTGATTTGACCACTTTCATGACATTTTAAAGATTCGGGAATAGCACCATTCGACTCAGCGCAAAAAAGTAAGTCAGAAAAGCTATGATTTGATTAAAAAAAAAAAAAAAAAAAAGGGGGGCGTGTCCATGACTTTCTCGGGCTGATTTGACCACTTTCCTGACATTTTAAAGATTCGGGAATAGCACCATTCGACTCAGCGCAAAAAAGTAAGTCAGAATAGCTATGATTTGATTAAGAAAAAAAAAAAAAAAAAAGGGGGCGTGTCCATGACTTTCTCGGGCTGATTTGACCACTTTCCTGACATTTTAAAAAGTCGGGACTAGCACCAGACGAATCAGCGTCCTTCAATTAGTCTGGTAGGATGGTTCCCGATTTTTTAAAAACTCTTTGAAATTTTTGACTTTGAACTGCCATTTCATCCATTTCCCTGCATTTTAAAAAGTCGGGAATAGCACCATTCAACTCAGCGCAAAAAAAGTAAGTCAGAATAGCTATGATTTGATTAAAAAAATTATAAAAAAAAGGGGGCGTGTCCATGACTTTCTCGGGCTGATTTGACCACTTTCCCGACATTTTAAAGATTCAGGAATAGCACCATTCAACTCAGCGCAAAAATAGTAATTCAGAATAGCTATGATTTGATTTAAAAAAAAAAAAAAAAAAAAAAAAGGGGCATGTCCATGACTTTCTCGGGCTGATTTGACCACTTTCCCGACATTTTAAAGATTCAGGAATAGCACCATTCAACTCAGCGCAAAAAAGTAAGTCAGAATAGCTATGATTTGATTAAAAAAAAGAGAAAAAAGAAAAAAAAAAGGGGGCGTGTCCATGACTTTCTCGGGCTGATTTGACCACTTTCCCGACATTTTAAAGATTCAGGAATAGCACCATTCAACTCAGCGCAAAAAATTAAGTCAGAATAGCTATGATTTGATAAAAAAAAAAAAAAGGGGGCGTATCCATGACTTTCTCAGGCTGATTTGACCACTTTCCCGACATTTTAAAGGTTCAGGAATAGCACCATTCAACTCAGCGCAAAAAAGTAAGTCAGAATAGCTATGATTTGATTAAAAAAATAATAAAAAAAGGGGGCGTGTCCATGACTTTCTCGGGCTGATTTGACCACTTTCCCGACATTTTAAAGGTTCAGGAATAGCACCATTCAACTCAGCGCAAAAAAAGTAAGTCAGAATAGCTATGATTTGATTAAAAAAAAAATGAAAAAAAAGGGGGCGTGTCCATGACTTTCTCAGGCTGATTTGACCACTTTCCCGACATTTTAAAGATTCAGGAATAGCACCATTCAACTCAGCGCAAAAAAATAAGTCAGAATAGCTATGATTTGATTAAAAAAAAAAAGAAATAAAAGAAAAAAAAAGGGGCCGTGTCCATGACTTTCTCGGGCTGATTTGACCACTTTCCTGACATTTTAAAGATTCGGGAATAGCACCATTCGACTCAGCGCAAAAAAAGTAAGTCAGAATAGCTATGATTTCATTAAAAAAATAATTAAAAAAAAGGGGGCGTGTCCATGACTTTCTCGGGCTGATTTGACCACTTTCCCGACATTTTAAAGATTCAGGAATAGCACCATTCAACTCAGCGCAAAAAAGTAAGTCAGAATAGCTATGATTTGATTAAAAAAATAATAAAAAAAAGGGGGCGTGTCCATGACTTGCTCGGGCTGATTTGACCACTTTCCCGACATTTTAAAGGTTCAGGAATAGCACCATTCAACTCAGCGCAAAAAAGTAAGTCAGAATAGCTATGATTTGATTTAAAAAAAAAAGAAATAAAAGAAAAAAAAAGGGGGCGTGTCCATGACTTTCTCGGGCTGATTTGACCACTTTCCTGACATTTTAAAGATTCGGGAATAGCACCATTCGACTCAGCGCAAAAAAGTAAGTCAGAATAGCTATGATTTGATTAAAAAAATAATTTAAAAAAGGGGGCGTGTCCATGACTTTCTCGTGCTGATTTGACCACTTTCCCGACATTTTAAAGATTCAGGAATAGCACCATTCAACTCAGCGCAAAAAAGTAAGTCAGAATAGCTATGATTTGATTAAAAAAAAAAGAAAAAAAAGGGGGGCGTGTCCATGACTTTCTCGGGCTGATTTGACCACTTTCCCGACATTTTAAAGATTCAGGAATAGCACCATTCAACTCAGCGCAAAAAATTAAGTCAGAATAGCTATGATTTGATAAAAAAAAAAAAAAGGGGGCGTGTCCATGACTTTCTCAGGCTGATTTGACCACTTTCCCGACATTTTAAAGGTTCAGGAATAGCACCATTCAACTCAGCGCAAAAAAGTAAGTCAGAATAGCTATGATTTGATTAAAAAAAAGAGAAAAAAAAAAAAAAAGGGGGCGTGTCCATGACTTTCTCGGGCTGATTTGACCACTTTCCCGACATTTTAAAGATTCAGGAATAGCACCATTCGACTCAGCGCAAAAAAGGAAGTCAGAATAGCTATGATTTGATTTAAAAAAAAATAAAAAAATAAGGGGGGCGTGTCCATGACTTTCTCGGGCTGATTTGACCACTTTCCCAACATTTTAAAAATTCGGGACCAGCACCATTCAACTCAGCGTCCTTCAATTAGTCAGGTAGGATGGTTTTCAAAATCTAGGTATTTATTTTATTTTTTCGGTCAAAAACATCAGTTTTTTGAGAAAACACAGCGCCACCTTGTGGCTAAACCATGATGTACAGAGGGGAGTAAAGGTAAGCATAGCTATTCCTTTTTTTTTTTTTTATCAAATCATAGCTATTCTGACTTAATTTTTTGCGCTGAGTTGAATGGTGCTATTCCTGAATCTTTAAAATGTCTTTTTTAAAAGATTCAGGAATAGCACCATTCAACTCAGCGCAAAAAAGTAAGTCAGAAAAGCTATGATTTGATTAAAAAAAAGAGAAAAAAAAAAAAAAAAAGGGGGCGTGTCCATGACTTTCTCGGGCTGATTTGACCACTTTCCTGACATTTTAAAGATTCGGGAATAGCACCATTCGACTCAGCGCAAAAAAGTAAGTCAGAATAGCTATGATTTGATTAAAAAAATAATTTAAAAAAGGGGGCGTGTCCATGACTTTCTCGTGCTGATTTGACCACTTTCCCGACATTTTAAAGATTCAGGAATAGCACCATTCAACTCAGCGCAAAAAAGTAAGTCAGAATAGCTATGATTTGATTAAAAAAAAAAAAAAAAAAGGGGGGCGTGTCCATGACTTTCTCGGGCTGATTTGACCACTTTCCCGACATTTTAAAGATTCAGGAATAGCACCATTCAACTCAGCGCAATAAATTAAGTCAGAATAGCTATGATTTGATAAAAAAAAAAAAAAAGGGGGCGTGTCCATGACTTTCTCAGGCTGATTTGACCACTTTCCCGACATTTTAAAGGTTCAGGAATAGCACCATTCAACTCAGCGCAAAAAAGTAAGTCAGAATAGCTATGATTTGATTAAAAAAAAGAGAGAAAAAAAAAAAAAAAAGGGGGCGTGTCCATGACTTTCTCGGGCTGATTTGACCACTTTCCCGACATTTTAAAGATTCAGGAATAGCACCATTCAACTCAGCGCAAAAAATTAAGTCAGAATAGCTATGATTTGATAAAAAAAAAAAAAAGGGGGCGTATCCATGACTTTCTCAGGCTGATTTGACCACTTTCCCGACATTTTAAAGGTTCAGGAATAGCACCATTCAACTCAGCGCAAAAAAGTAAGTCAGAATAGCTATGATTTGATTAAAAAAATAATAATAAAAAGGGGGCGTGTCCATGACTTTCTCGGGCTGATTTGACCACTTTCCTGACATTTTAAAGATTCGGGAATAGCACCATTCGACTCAGCGCAAAAAAGTAAGTCAGAATAGCTATGATTTGATTAAAAAAATAATAAAAAAAGGGGGCGTGTCCATGACTTTCTCGGGCTGATTTGACCACTTTCCCGACATTTTAAAGATTCAGGAATAGCACCATTCAACTCGGCGCAAAAAAAGTAAGTCAGAATAGCTATGTTTTGATTTTAAAAAAAAATAAAGGGGGCGTGTCCATGACTTTCTCAGGCTGATTTGACCACTTTCCCGACATTTTAAAGGTTCAGGAATAGCACCATTCAACTCAGCGCAAAAAAGTAAGTCAGAATAGCTATGATTTGATTAAAAAAAAGAGAAAAAAAAAAAAAAAAGGGGGCGTGTCCATGACTTTCTCGGGCTGATTTGACCACTTTCCCGACATTTTAAAGATTCAGGAATAGCACCATTCAACTCAACGCAAAAAATTAAGTCAGAATAGCTATGATTTGATAAAAAAAAAAAAAAGGGGGCGTATCCATGACTTTCTCAGGCTGATTTGACCACTTTCCCGACATTTTAAAGGTTCAGGAATAGCACCATTCAACTCAGCGCAAAAAAGTAAGTCAGAATAGCTATGATTTGATTAAAAAAATAATTTAAAAAAGGGGGCGTGTCCATGACTTTCTCGTGCTGATTTGACCACTTTCCCGACATTTTAAAGATTCAGGAATAGCACCATTCAACTCAGCGCAAAAAAGTAAGTCAGAATAGCTATGATTTGATTAAAAAAAAAAGAAAAAAAAGGGGGGCGTGTCCATGACTTTCTCGGGCTGATTTGACCACTTTCCCGACATTTTAAAGATTCAGGAATAGCACCATTCAACTCAGCGCAAAAAATTAAGTCAGAATAGCTATGATTTGATAAAAAAAAAAAAAAGGGGGCGTGTCCATGACTTTCTCAGGCTGATTTGACCACTTTCCCGACATTTTAAAGGTTCAGGAATAGCACCATTCAACTCAGCGCAAAAAAGTAAGTCAGAATAGCTATGATTTGATTAAAAAAAAGAGAAAAAAAAAAAAAAAGGGGGCGTGTCCATGACTTTCTCGGGCTGATTTGACCACTTTCCCGACATTTTAAAGATTCAGGAATAGCACCATTCGACTCAGCGCAAAAAAGGAAGTCAGAATAGCTATGATTTGATTTAAAAAAAAATAAAAAAATAAGGGGGGCGTGTCCATGACTTTCTCGGGCTGATTTGACCACTTTCCCAACATTTTAAAAATTCGGGACCAGCACCATTCAACTCAGCGTCCTTCAATTAGTCAGGTAGGATGGTTTTCAAAATCTAGGTATTTATTTTATTTTTTCGGTCAAAAACATCAGTTTTTTGAGAAAACACAGCGCCACCTTGTGGCTAAACCATGATGTACAGAGGGGAGTAAAGGTAAGCATAGCTATTCCTTTTTTTTTTTTTTATCAAATCATAGCTATTCTGACTTAATTTTTTGCGCTGAGTTGAATGGTGCTATTCCTGAATCTTTAAAATGTCTTTTTTAAAAGATTCAGGAATAGCACCATTCAACTCAGCGCAAAAAAGTAAGTCAGAAAAGCTATGATTTGATTAAAAAAAAGAGAAAAAAAAAAAAAAAAAGGGGGCGTGTCCATGACTTTCTCGGGCTGATTTGACCACTTTCCTGACATTTTAAAGATTCGGGAATAGCACCATTCGACTCAGCGCAAAAAAGTAAGTCAGAATAGCTATGATTTGATTAAAAAAATAATTTAAAAAAGGGGGCGTGTCCATGACTTTCTCGTGCTGATTTGACCACTTTCCCGACATTTTAAAGATTCAGGAATAGCACCATTCAACTCAGCGCAAAAAAGTAAGTCAGAATAGCTATGATTTGATTAAAAAAAAAAAAAAAAAAGGGGGGCGTGTCCATGACTTTCTCGGGCTGATTTGACCACTTTCCCGACATTTTAAAGATTCAGGAATAGCACCATTCAACTCAGCGCAATAAATTAAGTCAGAATAGCTATGATTTGATAAAAAAAAAAAAAAAGGGGGCGTGTCCATGACTTTCTCAGGCTGATTTGACCACTTTCCCGACATTTTAAAGGTTCAGGAATAGCACCATTCAACTCAGCGCAAAAAAGTAAGTCAGAATAGCTATGATTTGATTAAAAAAAAGAGAGAAAAAAAAAAAAAAAAGGGGGCGTGTCCATGACTTTCTCGGGCTGATTTGACCACTTTCCCGACATTTTAAAGATTCAGGAATAGCACCATTCAACTCAGCGCAAAAAATTAAGTCAGAATAGCTATGATTTGATAAAAAAAAAAAAAAGGGGGCGTATCCATGACTTTCTCAGGCTGATTTGACCACTTTCCCGACATTTTAAAGGTTCAGGAATAGCACCATTCAACTCAGCGCAAAAAAGTAAGTCAGAATAGCTATGATTTGATTAAAAAAATAATAATAAAAAGGGGGCGTGTCCATGACTTTCTCGGGCTGATTTGACCACTTTCCTGACATTTTAAAGATTCGGGAATAGCACCATTCGACTCAGCGCAAAAAAGTAAGTCAGAATAGCTATGATTTGATTAAAAAAATAATAAAAAAAGGGGGCGTGTCCATGACTTTCTCGGGCTGATTTGACCACTTTCCCGACATTTTAAAGATTCAGGAATAGCACCATTCAACTCGGCGCAAAAAAAGTAAGTCAGAATAGCTATGTTTTGATTTTAAAAAAAAATAAAGGGGGCGTGTCCATGACTTTCTCAGGCTGATTTGACCACTTTCCCGACATTTTAAAGGTTCAGGAATAGCACCATTCAACTCAGCGCAAAAAAGTAAGTCAGAATAGCTATGATTTGATTAAAAAAAAGAGAAAAAAAAAAAAAAAAGGGGGCGTGTCCATGACTTTCTCGGGCTGATTTGACCACTTTCCCGACATTTTAAAGATTCAGGAATAGCACCATTCAACTCAACGCAAAAAATTAAGTCAGAATAGCTATGATTTGATAAAAAAAAAAAAAAGGGGGCGTATCCATGACTTTCTCAGGCTGATTTGACCACTTTCCCGACATTTTAAAGGTTCAGGAATAGCACCATTCAACTCAGCGCAAAAAAGTAAGTCAGAATAGCTATGATTTGATTAAAAAAATAATAATAAAAAGGGGGCGTGTCCATGACTTTCTCGGGCTGATTTGACCACTTTCCTGACATTTTAAAGATTCGGGAATAGCACCATTCGACTCAGCGCAAAAAAGTAAGTCAGAATAGCTATGATTTGATTAAAAAAATAATAAAAAAAGGGGGCGTGTCCATGACTTTCTCGGGCTGATTTGACCACTTTCCCGACATTTTAAAGATTCAGGAATAGCACCATTCAACTCGGCGCAAAAAAAGTAAGTCAGAATAGCTATGTTTTGATTTTAAAAAAAAATAAAAAAAAAGGGGGCGTGTCCATGACTTTCTCAGGCTGATTTGACCACTTTCCCGACATTTTAAAGGTTCAGGAATAGCACCATTCAACTCAGCGCAAAAAAGTAAGTCAGAATAGCTATGATTTGATTAAAAAAAAGAGAAAAAAAAAAAAAAAAGGGGGCGTGTCCATGACTTTCTCGGGCTGATTTGACCACTTTCCCGACATTTTAAAGATTCAGGAATAGCACCATTCGACTCAGCGCAAAAAAGGAAGTCAGAATAGCTATGATTTGATTTAAAAAAAAAAAAAAAAAAAAAAGGGGGCGCGTCCATGACTTTCTCGGGCTGATTTGACCACTTTCCCGACATTTTAAAGATTCAGGAATAGCACCATTCAACTCAGCGCAAAAAAGTAAGTCAGAATAGCTATGATTTGATTAAAAAAAAGAGAAAAAAAAAAAAAAAAGGGGGCGTGTCCATGACTTTCTCGGGCTGATTTGACCACTTTCCCGACATTTTAAAGATTCAGGAATAGCACCATTCGACTCAGCGCAAAAAAGGAAGTCAGAATAGCTATGATTTGATTTAAAAAAAAAAAAAAAAAAAAAAGGGGGCGCGTCCATGACTTTCTCGGGCTGATTTGACCACTTTCCCGACATTTTAAAGATTCAGGAATAGCACCATTCAACTCAGCGCAAAAAAGTAAGTCAGAATAGCTATGATTTGATTAAAAATAAATAAAAAAATAAGGGGGGCGTGTCCATGACTTTCTCGGGCTGATTTGACCACTTTCCCGACATTTTAAAAATTCGGGACCAGCACCATTCAACTCAGCGTCCTTCAATTAGTCAGGTAGGATGGTTTTCAAAATCTAGGTATTTATTTTATTTTTTCGGTCAAAAACATCAGTTTTTTGAGAAAACACAGCGCCACCTTGTGGCTAAACCATGATGTACAGAGGGGAGTAAAGGTAAGCATAGCTATTCCTTTTTTTTTTTTTTATCAAATCATAGCTATTCTGACTTAATTTTTTGCGCTGAGTTGAATGGTGCTATTCCTGAATCTTTAAAATGTCTTTTTTAAAAGATTCAGGAATAGCACCATTCAACTCAGCGCAAAAAAGTAAGTCAGAAAAGCTATGATTTGATTAAAAAAAAGAGAAAAAAAAAAAAAAAAAGGGGGCGTGTCCATGACTTTCTCGGGCTGATTTGACCACTTTCCCGACATTTTAAAGATTCAGGAATAGCACCATTCAACTCAGCGCAAAAAAAATAAGTCATAATAGCTATGATTTGATTAAAAAAAAAAAGAAATAAAAGAAAAAAAAAGGGGGCGTGTCCATGACTTTCTCGGGCTGATTTGACCACTTTCCTGACATTTAAAAAAAAAAAGAGGGCGTGTCCATGACTTTCTCAGGCTGATTTGACCACTTTCCCGACATTTTAAAGGTTCAGGAATAGCACCATTCAACTCAGCGCAAAAAAGTAAGTCAGAATAGCTATGATTTGATTTAAAAAAAAAAGAAATAAAAGAAAAAAAAAGGGGGCGTGTCCATGACTTTCTCGGGCTGATTTGACCACTTTCCTGACATTTTAAAGATTCGGGAATAGCACCATTCGACTCAGCGCAAAAAAGTAAGTCAGAATAGCTATGATTTGATTAAAAAAATAATTTAAAAAAGGGGGCGTGTCCATGACTTTCTCTGGCTGATTTGACCACTTTCCTGACATTTTAAAGATTCGGGAATAGCACCATTCGACTCAGCGCAAAAAAGTTAGTCAGAATAGCTATGATTTGATTAAAAAAAAAAAGAAAAAAAAAGGGGGGCGTGTCCATGACTTTCTCGGGCTGATTTGACCACTTTCCTGACATTTTAAAGATTCAGGAATAGCACCTTTCAACTCAGCGCCAAAAAGTAAGTTAGAATAGCTATGATTTAAAAAAAAAATAAAAAAAAATAAAAAAAAATAAAAGGGGGCGTGTCCATGACTTTCTCGGGCTGATTTGACCACTTTCCTGACATTTTAAAGATTCAGGAATAGCACCTTTCAACTCAGCGCAAAAAAGTAAGTCAGAATAGCTATGATTAAAAAAAATAAAAAATAAAAAATAAAAAAAATAAAAGGGGGCGTGTGCATGACTTTCTCAGGCTGATTTGACCACTTTCCCGACATTTTAAAGGTTCAGGAATAGCACCATTCGACTCAGCGCAAAAAAATAAGTCAGAATAGCTATGATTTGATTAAAAAAAAAAAGAAATAAAAGGAAAAAAAAGGGGGCGTGTCCATGACTTTCTCGGGCTGATTTGACCACTTTCCTGACATTTTAAAGATTCGGGAATAGCACCATTCGACTCAGCGCAAAAAAGTAAGTCAGAAAAGCTATGATTTGATTAAAAAAAAAAAAAAAAAAAAGGGGGGCGTGTCCATGACTTTCTCGGGCTGATTTGACCACTTTCCTGACATTTTAAAGATTCGGGAATAGCACCAGACGAATCAGCGTCCTTCAATTAGTCTGGTAGGATGGTTCCCGATTTTTTAAAAACTCTTTGAAATTTTTGACTTTGAACTGCCATTTCATCCATTTCCCTGCATTTTAAAAAGTCGGGAATAGCACCATTCAACTCAGCGCAAAAAAAGTAAGTCAGAATAGCTATGATTTGATTAAAAAAATTATAAAAAAAAGGGGGCGTGTCCATGACTTTCTCGGGCTGATTTGACCACTTTCCCGACATTTTAAAGATTCAGGAATAGCACCATTCAACTCAGCGCAAAAAAAGTAAGTCAGAATAGCTATGATTTGATTTAAAAAAAAAAAAAAAAAAAAAAAGGGGCATGTCCATGACTTTCTCGGGCTGATTTGACCACTTTCCCGACATTTTAAAGATTCAGGAATAGCACCTTTCAACTCAGCGCAAAAAAGTAAGTCAGAATAGCTATGATTAAAAAAAAAAAAAAAAAAGAAAAAACAAAATAAAAGGGGGCGTGTCCATGACTTTCTCAGGCTGATTTGACCACTTTCCCGACATTTTAAAGGTTCAGGAATTGCACCATTCAACTCAGCGCAAAAAAGTAAGTCAGAATAGCTATGATTTGATTAAAAAAAAAAGGAAAAAAAAGGGGGCGTGTCCATGACTTTCTCAGGCTGATTTGACCACTTTCCCGACATTTTAAAGATTCAGGAATAGCACCATTCAACTCAGCGCAAAAAAATAAGTCAGAATAGCTATGATTTGATTTAAAAAAAAAAGAAATAAAAGAAAAAAAAGGGGGCGTGTCCATGACTTTCTCGGGCTGATTTGACCACTTTCCTGACATTTTAAAGATTCGGGAATAGCACCATTCGACTCAGCGCAAAAAAGTAAGTCAGAATAGCTATGATTTGATTAAAAAAAAAAAGAAAAAAAAAGGGGGGCGTGTCCATGACTTTCTCGGGCTGATTTGACCACTTTCCTGACATTTTAAAGATTCAGGAATAGCACCTTTCAACTCAGCGCCAAAAAGTAAGTCAGAATAGCTATGATTTAAAAAAAAAATAAAAAAAAATAAAAAAAAATAAAAGGGGGCGTGTCCATGACTTTCTCGGGCTGATTTGACCACTTTCCTGACATTTTAAAGATTCAGGAATAGCACCTTTCAACTCAGCGCAAAAAAGTAAGTCAGAATAGCTATGATTAAGAAAAATAAAAAATAAAAAATAAAAAAAATAAAAGGGGGCGTGTCCATGACTTTCTCAGGCTGATTTGACCACTTTCCCGACATTTTAAAGGTTCAGGAATAGCACCATTCGACTCAGCGCAAAAAAATAAGTCAGAATAGCTATGATTTGATTAAAAAAAAAAAGAAATAAAAGGAAAAAAAAGGGGGCGTGTCCATGACTTTCTCGGGCTGATTTGACCACTTTCATGACATTTTAAAGATTCGGGAATAGCACCATTCGACTCAGCGCAAAAAAGTAAGTCAGAAAAGCTATGATTTGATTAAAAAAAAAAAAAAAAAAAAGGGGGGCGTGTCCATGACTTTCTCGGGCTGATTTGACCACTTTCCTGACATTTTAAAGATTCGGGAATAGCACCATTCGACTCAGCGCAAAAAAGTAAGTCAGAATAGCTATGATTTGATTAAGAAAAAAAAAAAAAAAAAAGGGGGCGTGTCCATGACTTTCTCGGGCTGATTTGACCACTTTCCTGACATTTTAAAAAGTCGGGACTAGCACCAGACGAATCAGCGTCCTTCAATTAGTCTGGTAGGATGGTTCCCGATTTTTTAAAAACTCTTTGAAATTTTTGACTTTGAACTGCCATTTCATCCATTTCCCTGCATTTTAAAAAGTCGGGAATAGCACCATTCAACTCAGCGCAAAAAAAGTAAGTCAGAATAGCTATGATTTGATTAAAAAAATTATAAAAAAAAGGGGGCGTGTCCATGACTTTCTCGGGCTGATTTGACCACTTTCCCGACATTTTAAAGATTCAGGAATAGCACCATTCAACTCAGCGCAAAAATAGTAATTCAGAATAGCTATGATTTGATTTAAAAAAAAAAAAAAAAAAAAAAAAGGGGCATGTCCATGACTTTCTCGGGCTGATTTGACCACTTTCCCGACATTTTAAAGATTCAGGAATAGCACCTTTCAACTCAGCGCAAAAAAGTAAGTCAGAATAGCTATGATTTGATTAAAAAAAAAGGAAAAAAAAGGGGGCGTGTCCATGACTTTCTCAGGCTGATTTGACCACTTTCCCGACATTTTAAAGATTCAGGAATAGCACCATTCAACTCAGCGCAAAAAAATAAGTCAGAATAGCTATGATTTGATTTAAAAAAAAAAGAAATAAAAGAAAAAAAAAGGGGGCGTGTCCATGACTTTCTCGGGCTGATTTGACCACTTTCCTGACATTTTAAAGATTCGGGAATAGCACCATTCGACTCAGCGCAAAAAAGTAAGTCAGAATAGCTATGATTTGATTAAAAAAATAATAAAAAAAAGGGGGCGTGTCCATGACTTTCTCGGGCTGATTTGACCACTTTCCTGACATTTTAAAGATTCGGGAATAGCACCATTCGACTCAGCGCAAAAAAGTAAGTCAGAATAGCTATGATTTGATTAAAAAAATAATAAAAAAAAGGGGGCGTGTCCATGACTTTCTCGGGCTGATTTGACCACTTTCCCGACATTTTAAAGATTCAGGAATAGCACCATTCAACTCAGCGCAAAAAAAGTAAGTCAGAATAGCTATGTTTTGATTTAAAAAAATAAAGAAAAAAAAAGGGGGGCGTGTCCATGACTTTCTCAGGCTGATTTGACCACTTTCCCGACATTTTAAAGGTTCAGGAATAGCACCATTCAACTCAGCGCAAAAAAAGTAAGTCAGAATAGCTATGATTTGATTAAAAAAAAAATAAAAAAAAAGGGGGCGTGTCCATGACTTTCTCAGGCTGATTTGACCACTTTCCCGACATTTTAAAGATTCAGGAATAGCACCATTCAACTCAGCGCAAAAAAATAAGTCAGAATAGCTATGATTTGATTAAAAAAAAAAAGAAATAAAAGAAAAAAAAAGGGGGCGTGTCCATGACTTTCTCGGGCTGATTTGACCACTTTCCTGACATTTTAAAGATTCGGGAATAGCACCATTCGACTCAGCGCAAAAAAGTAAGTCAGAATAGCTATGATTTGATTAAAAAAATAATTAAAAAAAAGGGGGCGTGTCCATGACTTGCTCGGGCTGATTTGACCACTTTCCCGACATTTTAAAGATTCAGGAATAGCACCATTCAACTCAGCGCAAAAAAGTAAGTCAGAATAGCTATGATTTGATAAAAAAAAAAAAAAAAAGGGGGCGTGTCCATGACTTTCTCAGGCTGATTTGACCACTTTCCCGACATTTTAAAGGTTCAGGAATAGCACCATTCAACTCAGCGCAAAAAAGTAAGTCAGAATAGCTATGATTTGATTTAAAAAAAAAAGAAATAAAAGAAAAAAAAAGGGGGCGTGTCCATGACTTTCTCGGGCTGATTTGACCACTTTCCTGACATTTTAAAGATTCGGGAATAGCACCATTCGACTCAGCGCAAAAAAGTAAGTCAGAATAGCTATGATTTGATTAAAAAAATAATTTAAAAAAGGGGGCGTGTCCATGACTTTCTCGTGCTGATTTGACCACTTTCCCGACATTTTAAAGATTCAGGAATAGCACCATTCAACTCAGCGCAAAAAAGTAAGTCAGAATAGCTATGATTTGATTAAAAAAAAAAAAAAAAAAGGGGGGCGTGTCCATGACTTTCTCGGGCTGATTTGACCACTTTCCCGACATTTTAAAGATTCAGGAATAGCACCATTCAACTCAGCGCAAAAAATTAAGTCAGAATAGCTATGATTTGATAAAAAAAAAAAAAAGGGGGCGTGTCCATGACTTTCTCAGGCTGATTTGACCACTTTCCCGACATTTTAAAGGTTCAGGAATAGCACCATTCAACTCAGCGCAAAAAAGTAAGTCAGAAAAGCTATGATTTGATTAAAAAAAAGAGAAAAAAAAAAAAAAAAGGGGGCGTGTCCATGACTTTCTCGGGCTGATTTGACCACTTTCCCGACATTTTAAAGATTCAGGAATAGCACCATTCGACTCAGCGCAAAAAAGTAAGTCAGAATAGCTATGATTTGATTAAAAATAAATAAAAAAATAAGGGGGGCGTGTCCATGACTTTCTCGGGCTGATTTGACCACTTTCCCGACATTTTAAAAATTCGGGACCAGCACCATTCAACTCAGCGTCCTTCAATTAGTCAGGTAGGATGGTTTTCAAAATCTAGGTATTTATTTTATTTTTTCGGTCAAAAACATCAGTTTTTTGAGAAAACACAGCGCCACCTTGTGGCTAAACCATGATGTACAGAGGGGAGTAAAGGTAAGCATAGCTATTCCTTTTTTTTTTTTTTATCAAATCATAGCTATTCTGACTTAATTTTTTGCGCTGAGTTGAATGGTGCTATTCCTGAATCTTTAAAATGTCTTTTTTAAAAGATTCAGGAATAGCACCATTCAACTCAGCGCAAAAAAGTAAGTCAGAAAAGCTATGATTTGATTAAAAAAAAGAGAAAAAAAAAAAAAAAAAGGGGGCGTGTCCATGACTTTCTCGGGCTGATTTGACCACTTTCCCGACATTTTAAAGATTCAGGAATAGCACCATTCAACTCAGCGCAAAAAAATAAGTCATAATAGCTATGATTTGATTAAAAAAAAAAAGAAATAAAAGAAAAAAAAAGGGGGCGTGTCCATGACTTTCTCGGGCTGATTTGACCACTTTCCTGACATTTAAAAAAAAAAAGGGGGCGTGTCCATGACTTTCTCAGGCTGATTTGACCACTTTCCCGACATTTTAAAGGTTCAGGAATAGCACCATTCAACTCAGCGCAAAAAAGTAAGTCAGAATAGCTATGATTTGATTTAAAAAAAAAAGAAATAAAAGAAAAAAAAAGGGGGCGTGTCCATGACTTTCTCGGGCTGATTTGACCACTTTCCTGACATTTTAAAGATTCGGGAATAGCACCATTCGACTCAGCGCAAAAAAGTAAGTCAGAATAGCTATGATTTGATTAAAAAAATAATTTAAAAAAGGGGGCGTGTCCATGACTTTCTCGTGCTGATTTGACCACTTTCCCGACATTTTAAAGATTCAGGAATTGCACCATTCAACTCAGCGCAAAAAAGTAAGTCAGAATAGCTATGATTTGATTAAAAAAAAAAAAAAAAAAGGGGGGCGTGTCCATGACTTTCTCGGGCAGATTTGACCACTTTCCCGACATTTTAAAGATTCAGGAATAGCACCATTCAACTCAGCGCAATAAATTAAGTCAGAATAGCTATGATTTGATAAAAAAAAAAAAAAGGGGGCGTGTCCATGACTTTCTCAGGCTGATTTGACCACTTTCCCGACATTTTAAAGGTTCAGGAATAGCACCATTCAACTCAGCGCAAAAAAGTAAGTCAGAATAGCTATGATTTGATTAAAAAAAAGAGAAAAAAAAAAAAAAAAGGGGGCGTGTCCATGACTTTCTCGGGCTGATTTGACCACTTTCCCGACATTTTAAAGATTCAGGAATAGCACCATTCAACTCAGCGCAAAAAATTAAGTCAGAATAGCTATGATTTGATAAAAAAAAAAAAAAGGGGGCGTATCCATGACTTTCTCAGGCTGATTTGACCACTTTCCCGACATTTTAAAGGTTCAGGAATAGCACCATTCAACTCAGCGCAAAAAAGTAAGTCAGAATAGCTATGATTTGATTAAAAAAATAATAATAAAAAGGGGGCGTGTCCATGACTTTCTCGGGCTGATTTGACCACTTTCCTGACATTTTAAAGATTCGGGAATAGCACCATTCGACTCAGCGCAAAAAAGTAAGTCAGAATAGCTATGATTTGATTAAAAAAATAATAAAAAAAGGGGGCGTGTCCATGACTTTCTCAGGCTGATTTGACCACTTTCCCGACATTTTAAAGGTTCAGGAATAGCACCATTCAACTCAGCGCAAAAAAGTAAGTCAGAATAGCTATGATTTGATTTAAAAAAAAAAGAAATAAAAGAAAAAAAAAGGGGGCGTGTCCATGACTTTCTCGGGCTGATTTGACCACTTTCCTGACATTTTAAAGATTCGGGAATAGCACCATTCGACTCAGCGCAAAAAAGTAAGTCAGAATAGCTATGATTTGATTAAAAAAATAATTTAAAAAAGGGGGCGTGTCCATGACTTTCTCGTGCTGATTTGACCACTTTCCCGACATTTTAAAGATTCAGGAATTGCACCATTCAACTCAGCGCAAAAAAGTAAGTCAGAATAGCTATGATTTGATTAAAAAAAAAAAAAAAAAAGGGGGGCGTGTCCATGACTTTCTCGGGCTGATTTGACCACTTTCCCGACATTTTAAAGATTCAGGAATAGCACCATTCAACTCAGCGCAATAAATTAAGTCAGAATAGCTATGATTTGATAAAAAAAAGAAAAAAGGGGGCGTGTCCATGACTTTCTCAGGCTGATTTGACCACTTTCCCGACATTTTAAAGGTTCAGGAATAGCACCATTCAACTCAGCGCAAAAAAGTAAGTCAGAATAGCTATGATTTGATTAAAAAAATAATAATAAAAAGGGGGCGTGTCCATGACTTTCTCGGGCTGATTTGACCACTTTCCTGACATTTTAAAGATTCGGGAATAGCACCATTCGACTCAGCGCAAAAAAGTAAGTCAGAATAGCTATGATTTGATTAAAAAAATAATAAAAAAAGGGGGCGTGTCCATGACTTTCTCGGGCTGATTTGACCACTTTCCCGACATTTTAAAGATTCAGGAATAGCACCATTCAACTCAGCGCAAAAAAAGTAAGTCAGAATAGCTATGTTTTGATTTAAAAAAAAAATAAAAAAAAAGGGGGCGTGTCCATGACTTTCTCAGGCTGATTTGACCACTTTCCCGACATTTTAAAGGTTCAGGAATAGCACCATTCAACTCAGCGCAAAAAAAGTAAGTCAGAATAGCTATGATTTGATTAAAAAAAAAAGAAAAAAAAGGGGGCGTGTCCATGACTTTCTCAGGCTGATTTGACCACTTTCCCGACATTTTAAAGATTCAGGAATAGCACCATTCAACTCAGCGCAAAAAAATAAGTCAGAATAGCTATGATTTGATTAAAAAAAAAAAGAAATAAAAGAAAAAAAAAGGGGCCGTGTCCATGACTTTCTCGGGCTGATTTGACCACTTTCCTGACATTTTAAAGATTCGGGAATAGCACCATTCGACTCAGCGCAAAAAAGTAAGTCAGAATAGCTATGATTTGATTAAAAAAATAATTAAAAAAAAGGGGGCGTGTCCATGACTTTCTCGGGCTGATTTGACCACTTTCCCGACATTTTAAAGATTCAGGAATAGCACCATTCAACTCAGCGCAAAAAAGTAAGTCAGAATAGCTATGATTTGATTAAAAAAATAATTAAAAAAAAGGGGGCGTGTCCATGACTTTCTCGGGCTGATTTGACCACTTTCCCGACATTTTAAAAATTCGGGACCAGCACCATTCAACTCAGCGTCCTTCAATTAGTCAGGTAGGATGGTTTTCAAAATCTAGGTATTTATTTTATTTTTTCGGTCAAAAACATCAGTTTTTTGAGAAAACACAGCGCCACCTTGTGGCTAAACCATGATGTACAGAGGGGAGTAAAGGTAAGCATAGCTATTCCTTTTTTTTTTTTTTATCAAATCATAGCTATTCTGACTTAATTTTTTGCGCTGAGTTGAATGGTGCTATTCCTGAATCTTTAAAATGTCTTTTTTAAAAGATTCAGGAATAGCA
The DNA here is from genome assembly GCF_963280865.1 of Gymnoscopelus braueri. Lineage (NCBI taxonomy): Eukaryota > Metazoa > Chordata > Actinopteri > Myctophiformes > Myctophidae > Gymnoscopelus > Gymnoscopelus braueri. The sequence continues at coordinate 49,919 of NW_027660464.1, read as the reverse complement.
CCATTCAACTCAGCGCAAAAAAGTAAGTCAGAAAAGCTATGATTTGATTAAAAAAAAGAGAAAAAAAAAAAAAAAAAGGGGGCGTGTCCATGACTTTCTCGGGCTGATTTGACCACTTTCCCGACATTTTAAAGATTCAGGAATAGCACCATTCAACTCAGCGCAAAAAAAATAAGTCATAATAGCTATGATTTGATTAAAAAAAAAAAGAAATAAAAGAAAAAAAAAGGGGGCGTGTCCATGACTTTCTCGGGCTGATTTGACCACTTTCCTGACATTTAAAAAAAAAAAGAGGGCGTGTCCATGACTTTCTCAGGCTGATTTGACCACTTTCCCGACATTTTAAAGGTTCAGGAATAGCACCATTCAACTCAGCGCAAAAAAGTAAGTCAGAATAGCTATGATTTGATTTAAAAAAAAAAGAAATAAAAGAAAAAAAAAGGGGGCGTGTCCATGACTTTCTCGGGCTGATTTGACCACTTTCCTGACATTTTAAAGATTCGGGAATAGCACCATTCGACTCAGCGCAAAAAAGTAAGTCAGAATAGCTATGATTTGATTAAAAAAATAATTTAAAAAAGGGGGCGTGTCCATGACTTTCTCTGGCTGATTTGACCACTTTCCTGACATTTTAAAGATTCGGGAATAGCACCATTCGACTCAGCGCAAAAAAGTTAGTCAGAATAGCTATGATTTGATTAAAAAAAAAAAGAAAAAAAAAGGGGGGCGTGTCCATGACTTTCTCGGGCTGATTTGACCACTTTCCTGACATTTTAAAGATTCAGGAATAGCACCTTTCAACTCAGCGCCAAAAAGTAAGTTAGAATAGCTATGATTTAAAAAAAAAATAAAAAAAAATAAAAAAAAATAAAAGGGGGCGTGTCCATGACTTTCTCGGGCTGATTTGACCACTTTCCTGACATTTTAAAGATTCAGGAATAGCACCTTTCAACTCAGCGCAAAAAAGTAAGTCAGAATAGCTATGATTAAAAAAAATAAAAAATAAAAAATAAAAAAAATAAAAGGGGGCGTGTGCATGACTTTCTCAGGCTGATTTGACCACTTTCCCGACATTTTAAAGGTTCAGGAATAGCACCATTCGACTCAGCGCAAAAAAATAAGTCAGAATAGCTATGATTTGATTAAAAAAAAAAAGAAATAAAAGGAAAAAAAAGGGGGCGTGTCCATGACTTTCTCGGGCTGATTTGACCACTTTCCCGACATTTTAAAGGTTCAGGAATAGCACCATTCGACTCAGCGCAAAAAAGTAAGTCAGAAAAGCTATGATTTGATTAAAAAAAAAAAAAAAAAAAAGGGGGGCGTGTCCATGACTTTCTCGGGCTGATTTGACCACTTTCCTGACATTTTAAAGATTCGGGAATAGCACCAGACGAATCAGCGTCCTTCAATTAGTCTGGTAGGATGGTTCCCGATTTTTTAAAAACTCTTTGAAATTTTTGACTTTGAACTGCCATTTCATCCATTTCCCTGCATTTTAAAAAGTCGGGAATAGCACCATTCAACTCAGCGCAAAAAAAGTAAGTCAGAATAGCTATGATTTGATTAAAAAAATTATAAAAAAAAGGGGGCGTGTCCATGACTTTCTCGGGCTGATTTGACCACTTTCCCGACATTTTAAAGATTCAGGAATAGCACCATTCAACTCAGCGCAAAAAAAGTAAGTCAGAATAGCTATGATTTGATTTAAAAAAAAAAAAAAAAAAAAAAAGGGGCATGTCCATGACTTTCTCGGGCTGATTTGACCACTTTCCCGACATTTTAAAGATTCAGGAATAGCACCTTTCAACTCAGCGCAAAAAAGTAAGTCAGAATAGCTATGATTAAAAAAAAAAAAAAAAAAGAAAAAACAAAATAAAAGGGGGCGTGTCCATGACTTTCTCAGGCTGATTTGACCACTTTCCCGACATTTTAAAGGTTCAGGAATTGCACCATTCAACTCAGCGCAAAAAAGTAAGTCAGAATAGCTATGATTTGATTAAAAAAAAAAGGAAAAAAAAGGGGGCGTGTCCATGACTTTCTCAGGCTGATTTGACCACTTTCCCGACATTTTAAAGATTCAGGAATAGCACCATTCAACTCAGCGCAAAAAAATAAGTCAGAATAGCTATGATTTGATTTAAAAAAAAAAGAAATAAAAGAAAAAAAAGGGGGCGTGTCCATGACTTTCTCGGGCTGATTTGACCACTTTCCTGACATTTTAAAGATTCGGGAATAGCACCATTCGACTCAGCGCAAAAAAGTAAGTCAGAATAGCTATGATTTGATTAAAAAAAAAAAGAAAAAAAAAGGGGGGCGTGTCCATGACTTTCTCGGGCTGATTTGACCACTTTCCTGACATTTTAAAGATTCAGGAATAGCACCTTTCAACTCAGCGCCAAAAAGTAAGTCAGAATAGCTATGATTTAAAAAAAAAATAAAAAAAAATAAAAAAAAATAAAAGGGGGCGTGTCCATGACTTTCTCGGGCTGATTTGACCACTTTCCTGACATTTTAAAGATTCAGGAATAGCACCTTTCAACTCAGCGCAAAAAAGTAAGTCAGAATAGCTATGATTAAGAAAAATAAAAAATAAAAAATAAAAAAAATAAAAGGGGGCGTGTCCATGACTTTCTCAGGCTGATTTGACCACTTTCCCGACATTTTAAAGGTTCAGGAATAGCACCATTCGACTCAGCGCAAAAAAATAAGTCAGAATAGCTATGATTTGATTAAAAAAAAAAAGAAATAAAAGGAAAAAAAAGGGGGCGTGTCCATGACTTTCTCGGGCTGATTTGACCACTTTCATGACATTTTAAAGATTCGGGAATAGCACCATTCGACTCAGCGCAAAAAAGTAAGTCAGAAAAGCTATGATTTGATTAAAAAAAAAAAAAAAAAAAAGGGGGGCGTGTCCATGACTTTCTCGGGCTGATTTGACCACTTTCCTGACATTTTAAAGATTCGGGAATAGCACCATTCGACTCAGCGCAAAAAAGTAAGTCAGAATAGCTATGATTTGATTAAGAAAAAAAAAAAAAAAAAAGGGGGCGTGTCCATGACTTTCTCGGGCTGATTTGACCACTTTCCTGACATTTTAAAAAGTCGGGACTAGCACCAGACGAATCAGCGTCCTTCAATTAGTCTGGTAGGATGGTTCCCGATTTTTTAAAAACTCTTTGAAATTTTTGACTTTGAACTGCCATTTCATCCATTTCCCTGCATTTTAAAAAGTCGGGAATAGCACCATTCAACTCAGCGCAAAAAAAGTAAGTCAGAATAGCTATGATTTGATTAAAAAAATTATAAAAAAAAGGGGGCGTGTCCATGACTTTCTCGGGCTGATTTGACCACTTTCCCGACATTTTAAAGATTCAGGAATAGCACCATTCAACTCAGCGCAAAAATAGTAATTCAGAATAGCTATGATTTGATTTAAAAAAAAAAAAAAAAAAAAAAAAGGGGCATGTCCATGACTTTCTCGGGCTGATTTGACCACTTTCCCGACATTTTAAAGATTCAGGAATAGCACCTTTCAACTCAGCGCAAAAAAGTAAGTCAGAATAGCTATGATTTGATTAAAAAAAAAGGAAAAAAAAGGGGGCGTGTCCATGACTTTCTCAGGCTGATTTGACCACTTTCCCGACATTTTAAAGATTCAGGAATAGCACCATTCAACTCAGCGCAAAAAAATAAGTCAGAATAGCTATGATTTGATTTAAAAAAAAAAGAAATAAAAGAAAAAAAAAGGGGGCGTGTCCATGACTTTCTCGGGCTGATTTGACCACTTTCCTGACATTTTAAAGATTCGGGAATAGCACCATTCGACTCAGCGCAAAAAAGTAAGTCAGAATAGCTATGATTTGATTAAAAAAATAATAAAAAAAAGGGGGCGTGTCCATGACTTTCTCGGGCTGATTTGACCACTTTCCTGACATTTTAAAGATTCGGGAATAGCACCATTCGACTCAGCGCAAAAAAGTAAGTCAGAATAGCTATGATTTGATTAAAAAAATAATAAAAAAAAGGGGGCGTGTCCATGACTTTCTCGGGCTGATTTGACCACTTTCCCGACATTTTAAAGATTCAGGAATAGCACCATTCAACTCAGCGCAAAAAAAGTAAGTCAGAATAGCTATGTTTTGATTTAAAAAAATAAAGAAAAAAAAAGGGGGGCGTGTCCATGACTTTCTCAGGCTGATTTGACCACTTTCCCGACATTTTAAAGGTTCAGGAATAGCACCATTCAACTCAGCGCAAAAAAAGTAAGTCAGAATAGCTATGATTTGATTAAAAAAAAAATAAAAAAAAAGGGGGCGTGTCCATGACTTTCTCAGGCTGATTTGACCACTTTCCCGACATTTTAAAGATTCAGGAATAGCACCATTCAACTCAGCGCAAAAAAATAAGTCAGAATAGCTATGATTTGATTAAAAAAAAAAAGAAATAAAAGAAAAAAAAAGGGGGCGTGTCCATGACTTTCTCGGGCTGATTTGACCACTTTCCTGACATTTTAAAGATTCGGGAATAGCACCATTCGACTCAGCGCAAAAAAGTAAGTCAGAATAGCTATGATTTGATTAAAAAAATAATAAAAAAAAAGGGGGCGTGTCCATGACTTGCTCGGGCTGATTTGACCACTTTCCCGACATTTTAAAGATTCAGGAATAGCACCATTCAACTCAGCGCAAAAAAGTAAGTCAGAATAGCTATGATTTGATAAAAAAAAAAAAAAAAAGGGGGCGTGTCCATGACTTTCTCAGGCTGATTTGACCACTTTCCCGACATTTTAAAGGTTCAGGAATAGCACCATTCAACTCAGCGCAAAAAAGTAAGTCAGAATAGCTATGATTTGATTTAAAAAAAAAAGAAATAAAAGAAAAAAAAAGGGGGCGTGTCCATGACTTTCTCGGGCTGATTTGACCACTTTCCTGACATTTTAAAGATTCGGGAATAGCACCATTCGACTCAGCGCAAAAAAGTAAGTCAGAATAGCTATGATTTGATTAAAAAAATAATTTAAAAAAGGGGGCGTGTCCATGACTTTCTCGTGCTGATTTGACCACTTTCCCGACATTTTAAAGATTCAGGAATAGCACCATTCAACTCAGCGCAAAAAAGTAAGTCAGAATAGCTATGATTTGATTAAAAAAAAAAAAAAAAAAGGGGGGCGTGTCCATGACTTTCTCGGGCTGATTTGACCACTTTCCCGACATTTTAAAGATTCAGGAATAGCACCATTCAACTCAGCGCAAAAAATTAAGTCAGAATAGCTATGATTTGATAAAAAAAAAAAAAAGGGGGCGTGTCCATGACTTTCTCAGGCTGATTTGACCACTTTCCCGACATTTTAAAGGTTCAGGAATAGCACCATTCAACTCAGCGCAAAAAAGTAAGTCAGAATAGCTATGATTTGATTAAAAAAAAGAGAAAAAAAAAAAAAAAAGGGGGCGTGTCCATGACTTTCTCGGGCTGATTTGACCACTTTCCCGACATTTTAAAGATTCAGGAATAGCACCATTCGACTCAGCGCAAAAAAGTAAGTCAGAATAGCTATGATTTGATTAAAAATAAATAAAAAAATAAGGGGGGCGTGTCCATGACTTTCTCGGGCTGATTTGACCACTTTCCCGACATTTTAAAAATTCGGGACCAGCACCATTCAACTCAGCGTCCTTCAATTAGTCAGGTAGGATGGTTTTCAAAATCTAGGTATTTATTTTATTTTTTCGGTCAAAAACATCAGTTTTTTGAGAAAACACAGCGCCACCTTGTGGCTAAACCATGATGTACAGAGGGGAGTAAAGGTAAGCATAGCTATTCCTTTTTTTTTTTTTTATCAAATCATAGCTATTCTGACTTAATTTTTTGCGCTGAGTTGAATGGTGCTATTCCTGAATCTTTAAAATGTCTTTTTTAAAAGATTCAGGAATAGCACCATTCAACTCAGCGCAAAAAAGTAAGTCAGAAAAGCTATGATTTGATTAAAAAAAAGAGAAAAAAAAAAAAAAAAAGGGGGCGTGTCCATGACTTTCTCGGGCTGATTTGACCACTTTCCCGACATTTTAAAGATTCAGGAATAGCACCATTCAACTCAGCGCAAAAAAATAAGTCATAATAGCTATGATTTGATTAAAAAAAAAAAGAAATAAAAGAAAAAAAAAGGGGGCGTGTCCATGACTTTCTCGGGCTGATTTGACCACTTTCCTGACATTTAAAAAAAAAAAGGGGGCGTGTCCATGACTTTCTCAGGCTGATTTGACCACTTTCCCGACATTTTAAAGGTTCAGGAATAGCACCATTCAACTCAGCGCAAAAAAGTAAGTCAGAATAGCTATGATTTGATTTAAAAAAAAAAGAAATAAAAGAAAAAAAAAGGGGGCGTGTCCATGACTTTCTCGGGCTGATTTGACCACTTTCCTGACATTTTAAAGATTCGGGAATAGCACCATTCGACTCAGCGCAAAAAAGTAAGTCAGAATAGCTATGATTTGATTAAAAAAATAATTTAAAAAAGGGGGCGTGTCCATGACTTTCTCGTGCTGATTTGACCACTTTCCCGACATTTTAAAGATTCAGGAATTGCACCATTCAACTCAGCGCAAAAAAGTAAGTCAGAATAGCTATGATTTGATTAAAAAAAAAAAAAAAAAAGGGGGGCGTGTCCATGACTTTCTCGGGCAGATTTGACCACTTTCCCGACATTTTAAAGATTCAGGAATAGCACCATTCAACTCAGCGCAATAAATTAAGTCAGAATAGCTATGATTTGATAAAAAAAAAAAAAAGGGGGCGTGTCCATGACTTTCTCAGGCTGATTTGACCACTTTCCCGACATTTTAAAGGTTCAGGAATAGCACCATTCAACTCAGCGCAAAAAAGTAAGTCAGAATAGCTATGATTTGATTAAAAAAAAGAGAAAAAAAAAAAAAAAAGGGGGCGTGTCCATGACTTTCTCGGGCTGATTTGACCACTTTCCCGACATTTTAAAGATTCAGGAATAGCACCATTCAACTCAGCGCAAAAAATTAAGTCAGAATAGCTATGATTTGATAAAAAAAAAAAAAAGGGGGCGTATCCATGACTTTCTCAGGCTGATTTGACCACTTTCCCGACATTTTAAAGGTTCAGGAATAGCACCATTCAACTCAGCGCAAAAAAGTAAGTCAGAATAGCTATGATTTGATTAAAAAAATAATAATAAAAAGGGGGCGTGTCCATGACTTTCTCGGGCTGATTTGACCACTTTCCTGACATTTTAAAGATTCGGGAATAGCACCATTCGACTCAGCGCAAAAAAGTAAGTCAGAATAGCTATGATTTGATTAAAAAAATAATAAAAAAAGGGGGCGTGTCCATGACTTTCTCAGGCTGATTTGACCACTTTCCCGACATTTTAAAGGTTCAGGAATAGCACCATTCAACTCAGCGCAAAAAAGTAAGTCAGAATAGCTATGATTTGATTTAAAAAAAAAAGAAATAAAAGAAAAAAAAAGGGGGCGTGTCCATGACTTTCTCGGGCTGATTTGACCACTTTCCTGACATTTTAAAGATTCGGGAATAGCACCATTCGACTCAGCGCAAAAAAGTAAGTCAGAATAGCTATGATTTGATTAAAAAAATAATTTAAAAAAGGGGGCGTGTCCATGACTTTCTCGTGCTGATTTGACCACTTTCCCGACATTTTAAAGATTCAGGAATTGCACCATTCAACTCAGCGCAAAAAAGTAAGTCAGAATAGCTATGATTTGATTAAAAAAAAAAAAAAAAAAGGGGGGCGTGTCCATGACTTTCTCGGGCTGATTTGACCACTTTCCCGACATTTTAAAGATTCAGGAATAGCACCATTCAACTCAGCGCAATAAATTAAGTCAGAATAGCTATGATTTGATAAAAAAAAGAAAAAAGGGGGCGTGTCCATGACTTTCTCAGGCTGATTTGACCACTTTCCCGACATTTTAAAGGTTCAGGAATAGCACCATTCAACTCAGCGCAAAAAAGTAAGTCAGAATAGCTATGATTTGATTAAAAAAATAATAATAAAAAGGGGGCGTGTCCATGACTTTCTCGGGCTGATTTGACCACTTTCCTGACATTTTAAAGATTCGGGAATAGCACCATTCGACTCAGCGCAAAAAAGTAAGTCAGAATAGCTATGATTTGATTAAAAAAATAATAAAAAAAGGGGGCGTGTCCATGACTTTCTCGGGCTGATTTGACCACTTTCCCGACATTTTAAAGATTCAGGAATAGCACCATTCAACTCAGCGCAAAAAAAGTAAGTCAGAATAGCTATGTTTTGATTTAAAAAATAAATAAAAAAAAAGGGGGCGTGTCCATGACTTTCTCAGGCTGATTTGACCACTTTCCCGACATTTTAAAGGTTCAGGAATAGCACCATTCAACTCAGCGCAAAAAAAGTAAGTCAGAATAGCTATGATTTGATTAAAAAAAAAAGAAAAAAAAGGGGGCGTGTCCATGACTTTCTCAGGCTGATTTGACCACTTTCCCGACATTTTAAAGATTCAGGAATAGCACCATTCAACTCAGCGCAAAAAAATAAGTCAGAATAGCTATGATTTGATTAAAAAAAAAAAGAAATAAAAGAAAAAAAAAGGGGCCGTGTCCATGACTTTCTCGGGCTGATTTGACCACTTTCCTGACATTTTAAAGATTCGGGAATAGCACCATTCGACTCAGCGCAAAAAAGTAAGTCAGAATAGCTATGATTTGATTAAAAAAATAATTAAAAAAAAGGGGGCGTGTCCATGACTTTCTCGGGCTGATTTGACCACTTTCCCGACATTTTAAAGATTCAGGAATAGCACCATTCAACTCAGCGCAAAAAAGTAAGTCAGAATAGCTATGATTTGATTAAAAAAATAATTAAAAAAAAGGGGGCGTGTCCATGACTTTCTCGGGCTGATTTGACCACTTTCCCGACATTTTAAAGATTCAGGAATAGCACCATTCAACTCAGCGCAAAAAAAGTAAGTCAGAATAGCTATGTTTTGATTTAAAAAAAAAAGAAAAAAAAAGGGGGGCGTGTCCATGACTTTCTCAGGCTGATTTGACCACTTTCCCGACATTTTAAAGGTTCAGGAATAGCACCATTCAACTCAGCGCAAAAAAAGTAAGTCAGAATAGCTATGATTTGATTAAAAAAAAAAGGAAAAAAAAGGGGGCGTGTCCATGACTTTCTCAGGCTGATTTGACCACTTTCCCGACATTTTAAAGATTCAGGAATAGCACCATTCAACTCAGCGCAAAAAAATAAGTCAGAATAGCTATGATTTGATTAAAAAAAAAAAGAAATAAAAGAAAAAAAAAGGGGGCGTGTCCATGAATTTCTCGGGCTGATTTGACCACTTTCCTGACATTTTAAAGATTCGGGAATAGCACCATTCGACTCAGCGCAAAAAAGTAAGTCAGAATAGCTATGATTTGATTAAAAAAATAATTAAAAAAAAGGGGGCGTGTCCATGACTTGCTCGGGCTGATTTGACCACTTTCCCGACATTTTAAAGGTTCAGGAATAGCACCATTCAACTCAGCGCAAAAAAGTAAGTCAGAATAGCTATGATTTGATTTAAAAAAAAAAGAAATAAAAGAAAAAAAAAGGGGGCGTGTCCATGACTTTCTCGGGCTGATTTGACCACTTTCCTGACATTTTAAAGATTCGGGAATAGCACCATTCGACTCAGCGCAAAAAAGTAAGTCAGAATAGCTATGATTTGATTAAAAAAATAATTTAAAAAAGGGGGCGTGTCCATGACTTTCTCGTGCTGATTTGACCACTTTCCCGACATTTTAAAGATTCAGGAATAGCACCATTCAACTCAGCGCAAAAAAGTAAGTCAGAATAGCTATGATTTGATTAAAAAAAAAAAGAAAAAAAAGGGGGGCGTGTCCATGACTTTCTCGGGCTGATTTGACCACTTTCCCGACATTTTAAAGATTCAGGAATAGCACCATTCAACTCAGCGCAAAAAATTAAGTCAGAATAGCTATGATTTGATAAAAAAAAAAAAAAGGGGGCGTGTCCATGACTTTCTCAGGCTGATTTGACCACTTTCCCGACATTTTAAAGGTTCAGGAATAGCACCATTCAACTCAGCGCAAAAAAGTAAGTCAGAATAGCTATGATTTGATTAAAAAAAAGAGAAAAAAAAAAAAAAAAGGGGGCGTGTCCATGACTTTCTCGGGCTGATTTGACCACTTTCCCGACATTTTAAAGATTCAGGAATAGCACCATTCGACTCAGCGCAAAAAAGGAAGTCAGAATAGCTATGATTTGATTTAAAAAAAAAAAAAAAAAAAAAAGGGGGCGCGTCCATGACTTTCTCGGGCTGATTTGACCACTTTCCCGACATTTTAAAGATTCAGGAATAGCACCATTCAACTCAGCGCAAAAAAGTAAGTCAGAATAGCTATGATTTGATTAAAAATAAATAAAAAAATAAGGGGGGCGTGTCCATGACTTTCTCGGGCTGATTTGACCACTTTCCCGACATTTTAAAAATTCGGGACCAGCACCATTCAACTCAGCGTCCTTCAATTAGTCAGGTAGGATGGTTTTCAAAATCTAGGTATTTATTTTATTTTTTCGGTCAAAAACATCAGTTTTTTGAGAAAACACAGCGCCACCTTGTGGCTAAACCATGATGTACAGAGGGGAGTAAAGGTAAGCATAGCTATTCCTTTTTTTTTTTTTTATCAAATCATAGCTATTCTGACTTAATTTTTTGCGCTGAGTTGAATGGTGCTATTCCTGAATCTTTAAAATGTCTTTTTTAAAAGATTCAGGAATAGCACCATTCAACTCAGCGCAAAAAAGTAAGTCAGAAAAGCTATGATTTGATTAAAAAAAATAGAAAAAAAAAAAAAAAAAGGGGCGTGTCCATGACTTTCTCGGGCTGATTTGACCACTTTCCCGACATTTCAAAGATTCAGGAATAGCACCATTTAACTCAGCGCAAAAAAATAAGTCATAATAGCTATGATTTGATTAAAAAAAAAAAGAAATAAAAGAAAAAAAAAGGGGGCGTGTCCATGACTTTCTCGGGCTGATTTGACCACTTTCCTGACATTTAAAAAAAAAAAGGGGGCGTGTCCATGACTTTCTCAGGCTGATTTGACCACTTTCCCGACATTTTAAAGGTTCAGGAATAGCACCATTCAACTCAGCGCAAAAAAGTAAGTCAGAATAGCTATGATTTGATTTAAAAAAAAAGAAATAAAAGAAAAAAAAAGGGGGCGTGTCCATGACTTTCTCGGGCTGATTTGACCACTTTCCTGACATTTTAAAGATTCGGGAATAGCACCATTCGACTCAGCGCAAAAAAGTAAGTCAGAATAGCTATGATTTGATTAAAAAAATAATTTAAAAAAGGGGGCGTGTCCATGACTTTCTCGTGCTGATTTGACCACTTTCCCGACATTTTAAAGATTCAGGAATAGCACCATTCAACTCAGCGCAAAAAAGTAAGTCAGAATAGCTATGATTTGATTAAAAAAAAAAAAAAAAAAGGGGGGCGTGTCCATGACTTTCTCGGGCTGATTTGACCACTTTCCCGACATTTTAAAGATTCAGGAATAGCACCATTCAACTCAGCGCAATAAATTAAGTCAGAATAGCTATGATTTGATAAAAAAAAAAAAAAAGGGGGCGTGTCCATGACTTTCTCAGGCTGATTTGACCACTTTCCCGACATTTTAAAGGTTCAGGAATAGCACCATTCAACTCAGCGCAAAAAAGTAAGTCAGAATAGCTATGATTTGATTAAAAAAAAGAGAAAAAAAAAAAAAAAAGGGGGCGTGTCCATGACTTTCTCGGGCTGATTTGACCACTTTCCCGACATTTTAAAGATTCAGGAATAGCACCATTCAACTCAGCGCAAAAAATTAAGTCAGAATAGCTATGATTTGATAAAAAAAAAAAAAAGGGGGCGTATCCATGACTTTCTCAGGCTGATTTGACCACTTTCCCGACATTTTAAAGGTTCAGGAATAGCACCATTCAACTCAGCGCAAAAAAGTAAGTCAGAATAGCTATGATTTGATTAAAAAAATAATAATAAAAAGGGGGCGTGTCCATGACTTTCTCGGGCTGATTTGACCACTTTCCTGACATTTTAAAGATTCGGGAATAGCACCATTCGACTCAGCGCAAAAAAGTAAGTCAGAATAGCTATGATTTGATTAAAAAAATAATAAAAAAAGGGGGCGTGTCCATGACTTTCTCGGGCTGATTTGACCACTTTCCCGACATTTTAAAGGTTCAGGAATAGCACCATTCAACTCAGCGCAAAAAAAGTAAGTCAGAATAGCTATGATTTGATTAAAAAAAAAAGAAAAAAAAGGGGGCGTGTCCATGACTTTCTCAGGCTGATTTGACCACTTTCCCGACATTTTAAAGATTCAGGAATGGCACCATTCAACTCAGCGCAAAAAAATAAGTCAGAATAGCTATGATTTGATTAAAAAAAAAAAGAAATAAAAGAAAAAAAAAGGGGCCGTGTCCATGACTTTCTCGGGCTGATTTGACCACTTTCCTGACATTTTAAAGATTCGGGAATAGCACCATTCGACTCAGCGCAAAAAAGTAAGTCAGAATAGCTATGATTTGATTAAAAAAATAATTAAAAAAAAGGGGGCGTGTCCATGACTTTCTCGGGCTGATTTGACCACTTTCCCGACATTTTAAAGATTCAGGAATAGCACCATTCAACTCAGCGCAAAAAAGTAAGTCAGAATAGCTATGATTTGATAAAAAAAAAAAAAAAAAAAAAGGGGGCGTGTCCATGACTTTCTCAGGCTGATTTGACCACTTTCCCGACATTTTAAAGATTCAGGAATAGCACCATTCAACTCAGCGCAAAAAAATAAGTCAGAATAGCTATGATTTGATTAAAAAAAAAAAGAAATAAAAGAAAAAAAAAGGGGGCGTGTCCATGAATTTCTCGGGCTGATTTGACCACTTTCCTGACATTTTAAAGATTCGGGAATAGCACCATTCGACTCAGCGCAAAAAAGTAAGTCAGAATAGCTATGATTTGATTAAAAAAATAATTAAAAAAAAGGGGGCGTGTCCATGACTTGCTCGGGCTGATTTGACCACTTTCCCGACATTTTAAAGGTTCAGGAATAGCACCATTCAACTCAGCGCAAAAAAGTAAGTCAGAATAGCTATGATTTGATTTAAAAAAAAAAGAAATAAAAGAAAAAAAAAGGGGGCGTGTCCATGACTTTCTCGGGCTGATTTGACCACTTTCCTGACATTTTAAAGATTCGGGAATAGCACCATTCGACTCAGCGCAAAAAAGTAAGTCAGAATAGCTATGATTTGATTAAAAAAATAATTTAAAAAAGGGGGCGTGTCCATGACTTTCTCGTGCTGATTTGACCACTTTCCCGACATTTTAAAGATTCAGGAATAGCACCATTCAACTCAGCGCAAAAAAGTAAGTCAGAATAGCTATGATTTGATTAAAAAAAAAAGAAAAAAAAGGGGGGCGTGTCCATGACTTTCTCGGGCTGATTTGACCACTTTCCCGACATTTTAAAGATTCAGGAATAGCACCATTCAACTCAGCGCAAAAAATTAAGTCAGAATAGCTATGATTTGATAAAAAAAAAAAAAAGGGGGCGTGTCCATGACTTTCTCAGGCTGATTTGACCACTTTCCCGACATTTTAAAGGTTCAGGAATAGCACCATTCAACTCAGCGCAAAAAAGTAAGTCAGAATAGCTATGATTTGATTAAAAAAAAGAGAAAAAAAAAAAAAAAAGGGGGGCGTGTCCATGACTTTCTCGGGCTGATTTGACCACTTTCCCGACATTTTAAAGATTCAGGAATAGCACCATTCGACTCAGCGCAAAAAAGGAAGTCAGAATAGCTATGATTTGATTTAAAAAAAAAAAAAAAAAAAAAAGGGGGCGCGTCCATGACTTTCTCGGGCTGATTTGACCACTTTCCCGACATTTTAAAGATTCAGGAATAGCACCATTCAACTCAGCGCAAAAAAGTAAGTCAGAATAGCTATGATTTGATTAAAAATAAATAAAAAAATAAGGGGGGCGTGTCCATGACTTTCTCGGGCTGATTTGACCACTTTCCCGACATTTTAAAAATTCGGGACCAGCACCATTCAACTCAGCGTCCTTCAATTAGTCAGGTAGGATGGTTTTCAAAATCTAGGTATTTATTTTATTTTTTCGGTCAAAAACATCAGTTTTTTGAGAAAACACAGCGCCACCTTGTGGCTAAACCATGATGTACAGAGGGGAGTAAAGGTAAGCATAGCTATTCCTTTTTTTTTTTTTTATCAAATCATAGCTATTCTGACTTAATTTTTTGCGCTGAGTTGAATGGTGCTATTCCTGAATCTTTAAAATGTCTTTTTTAAAAGATTCAGGAATAGCACCATTCAACTCAGCGCAAAAAAGTAAGTCAGAAAAGCTATGATTTGATTAAAAAAAAGAGAAAAAAAAAAAAAAAAAGGGGGCGTGTCCATGACTTTCTCGGGCTGATTTGACCACTTTCCCGACATTTCAAAGATTCAGGAATAGCACCATTTAACTCAGCGCAAAAAAATAAGTCATAATAGCTATGATTTGATTAAAAAAAAAAAGAAATAAAAGAAAAAAAAAGGGGGCGTGTCCATGACTTTCTCGGGCTGATTTGACCACTTTCCTGACATTTAAAAAAAAAGGGGGCGTGTCCATGACTTTCTCAGGCTGATTTGACCACTTTCCCGACATTTTAAAGGTTCAGGAATAGCACCATTCAACTCAGCGCAAAAAAGTAAGTCAGAATAGCTATGATTTGATTTAAAAAAAAAGAAATAAAAGAAAAAAAAAGGGGGCGTGTCCATGACTTTCTCGGGCTGATTTGACCACTTTCCTGACATTTTAAAGATTCGGGAATAGCACCATTCGACTCAGCGCAAAAAAGTAAGTCAGAATAGCTATGATTTGATTAAAAAAATAATTTAAAAAAGGGGGCGTGTCCATGACTTTCTCGTGCTGATTTGACCACTTTCCCGACATTTTAAAGATTCAGGAATAGCACCATTCAACTCAGCGCAAAAAAGTAAGTCAGAATAGCTATGATTTGATTAAAAAAAAAAAAAAAAAAGGGGGGCGTGTCCATGACTTTCTCGGGCTGATTTGACCACTTTCCCGACATTTTAAAGATTCAGGAATAGCACCATTCAACTCAGCGCAATAAATTAAGTCAGAATAGCTATGATTTGATAAAAAAAAAAAAAAAGGGGGCGTGTCCATGACTTTCTCAGGCTGATTTGACCACTTTCCCGACATTTTAAAGGTTCAGGAATAGCACCATTCAACTCAGCGCAAAAAAGTAAGTCAGAATAGCTATGATTTGATTAAAAAAAAGAGAAAAAAAAAAAAAAAAGGGGGCGTGTCCATGACTTTCTCGGGCTGATTTGACCACTTTCCCGACATTTTAAAGATTCAGGAATAGCACCATTCAACTCAGCGCAAAAAATTAAGTCAGAATAGCTATGATTTGATAAAAAAAAAAAAAAGGGGGCGTATCCATGACTTTCTCAGGCTGATTTGACCACTTTCCCGACATTTTAAAGGTTCAGGAATAGCACCATTCAACTCAGCGCAAAAAAGTAAGTCAGAATAGCTATGATTTGATTAAAAAAATAATAATAAAAAGGGGGCGTGTCCATGACTTTCTCGGGCTGATTTGACCACTTTCCTGACATTTTAAAGATTCGGGAATAGCACCATTCGACTCAGCGCAAAAAAGTAAGTCAGAATAGCTATGATTTGATTAAAAAAATAATAAAAAAAGGGGGCGTGTCCATGACTTTCTCGGGCTGATTTGACCACTTTCCCGACATTTTAAAGATTCAGGAATAGCACCATTCAACTCGGCGCAAAAAAAGTAAGTCAGAATAGCTATGTTTTGATTTTAAAAAAAAATAAAAAAAAAGGGGGCGTGTCCATGACTTTCTCAGGCTGATTTGACCACTTTCCCGACATTTTAAAGGTTCAGGAATAGCACCATTCAACTCAGCGCAAAAAAAGTAAGTCAGAATAGCTATGATTTGATTAAAAAAAAAAGAAAAAAAAGGGGGCGTGTCCATGACTTTCTCAGGCTGATTTGACCACTTTCCCGACATTTTAAAGATTCAGGAATGGCACCATTCAACTCAGCGCAAAAAAATAAGTCAGAATAGCTATGATTTGATTAAAAAAAAAAGAAATAAAAGAAAAAAAAAGGGGCCGTGTCCATGACTTTCTCGGGCTGATTTGACCACTTTCCTGACATTTTAAAGATTCGGGAATAGCACCATTCGACTCAGCGCAAAAAAGTAAGTCAGAATAGCTATGATTTGATTAAAAAAATAATTAAAAAAAAGGGGGCGTGTCCATGACTTTCTCGGGCTGATTTGACCACTTTCCCGACATTTTAAAGATTCAGGAATAGCACCATTCAACTCAGCGCAAAAAAGTAAGTCAGAATAGCTATGATTTGATAAAAAAAAAAAAAAAAAAAAAAGGGGGCGTGTCCATGACTTTCTCAGGCTGATTTGACCACTTTCCCGACATTTTAAAGATTCAGGAATAGCACCATTCAACTCAGCGCAAAAAAATAAGTCAGAATAGCTATGATTTGATTAAAAAAAAAAAGAAATAAAAGAAAAAAAAAGGGGGCGTGTCCATGAATTTCTCGGGCTGATTTGACCACTTTCCTGACATTTTAAAGATTCGGGAATAGCACCATTCGACTCAGCGCAAAAAAGTAAGTCAGAATAGCTATGATTTGATTAAAAAAATAATTAAAAAAAAGGGGGCGTGTCCATGACTTGCTCGGGCTGATTTGACCACTTTCCCGACATTTTAAAGGTTCAGGAATAGCACCATTCAACTCAGCGCAAAAAAGTAAGTCAGAATAGCTATGATTTGATTTAAAAAAAAAAGAAATAAAAGAAAAAAAAAGGGGGCGTGTCCATGACTTTCTCGGGCTGATTTGACCACTTTCCTGACATTTTAAAGATTCGGGAATAGCACCATTCGACTCAGCGCGAAAAAGTAAGTCAGAATAGCTATGATTTGATTAAAAAAATAATTTAAAAAAGGGGGCGTGTCCATGACTTTCTCGTGCTGATTTGACCACTTTCCCGACATTTTAAAGATTCAGGAATAGCACCATTCAACTCAGCGCAAAAAAGTAAGTCAGAATAGCTATGATTTGATTAAAAAAAAAAGAAAAAAAAGGGGGGCGTGTCCATGACTTTCTCGGGCTGATTTGACCACTTTCCCGACATTTTAAAGATTCAGGAATAGCACCATTCAACTCAGCGCAAAAAATTAAGTCAGAATAGCTATGATTTGATAAAAAAAAAAAAAAGGGGGCGTGTCCATGACTTTCTCAGGCTGATTTGACCACTTTCCCGACATTTTAAAGGTTCAGGAATAGCACCATTCAACTCAGCGCAAAAAAGTAAGTCAGAATAGCTATGATTTGATTAAAAAAAAGAGAAAAAAAAGAAAAAAAGGGGGCGTGTCCATGACTTTCTCGGGCTGATTTGACCACTTTCCCGACATTTTAAAGATTCAGGAATAGCACCATTCGACTCAGCGCAAAAAAGGAAGTCAGAATAGCTATGATTTGATTTAAAAAAAAAAAAAAAAAAAAAAGGGGGCGCGTCCATGACTTTCTCGGGCTGATTTGACCACTTTCCCGACATTTTAAAGATTCAGGAATAGCACCATTCAACTCAGCGCAAAAAAGTAAGTCAGAATAGCTATGATTTGATTAAAAATAAATAAAAAAATAAGGGGGGCGTGTCCATGACTTTCTCGGGCTGATTTGACCACTTTCCCGACATTTTAAAAATTCGGGACCAGCACCATTCAACTCAGCGTCCTTCAATTAGTCAGGTAGGATGGTTTTCAAAATCTAGGTATTTATTTTATTTTTTCGGTCAAAAACATCAGTTTTTTGAGAAAACACAGCGCCACCTTGTGGCTAAACCATGATGTACAGAGGGGAGTAAAGGTAAGCATAGCTATTCCTTTTTTTTTTTTTTATCAAATCATAGCTATTCTGACTTAATTTTTTGCGCTGAGTTGAATGGTGCTATTCCTGAATCTTTAAAATGTCTTTTTTAAAAGATTCAGGAATAGCACCATTCAACTCAGCGCAAAAAAGTAAGTCAGAAAAGCTATGATTTGATTAAAAAAAAGAGAAAAAAAAAAAAAAAAAGGGGGCGTGTCCATGACTTTCTCGGGCTGATTTGACCACTTTCCCGACATTTCAAAGATTCAGGAATAGCACCATTTAACTCAGCGCAAAAAAATAAGTCATAATAGCTATGATTTGATTAAAAAAAAAAAGAAATAAAAGAAAAAAAAAGGGTCCGTGTCCATGACTTTCTCGGGCTGATTTGACCACTTTCCTGACATTTAAAAAAAAAGGGGGCGTGTCCATGACTTTCTCAGGCTGATTTGACCACTTTCCCGACATTTTAAAGGTTCAGGAATAGCACCATTCAACTCAGCGCAAAAAAGTAAGTCAGAATAGCTATGATTTGATTTAAAAAAAAAGAAATAAAAGAAAAAAAAAGGGGGCGTGTCCATGACTTTCTCGGGCTGATTTGACCACTTTCCTGACATTTTAAAGATTCGGGAATAGCACCATTCGACTCAGCGCAAAAAAGTAAGTCAGAATAGCTATGATTTGATTAAAAAAATAATTTAAAAAAGGGGGCGTGTCCATGACTTTCTCGTGCTGATTTGACCACTTTCCCGACATTTTAAAGATTCAGGAATAGCACCATTCAACTCAGCGCAAAAAAGTAAGTCAGAATAGCTATGATTTGATTAAAAAAAAAAAAAAAAAAGGGGGGCGTGTCCATGACTTTCTCGGGCTGATTTGACCACTTTCCCGACATTTTAAAGATTCAGGAATAGCACCATTCAACTCAGCGCAATAAATTAAGTCAGAATAGCTATGATTTGATAAAAAAAAAAAAAAAGGGGGCGTGTCCATGACTTTCTCAGGCTGATTTGACCACTTTCCCGACATTTTAAAGGTTCAGGAATAGCACCATTCAACTCAGCGCAAAAAAGTAAGTCAGAATAGCTATGATTTGATTAAAAAAAAGAGAAAAAAAAAAAAAAAAGGGGGCGTGTCCATGACTTTCTCGGGCTGATTTGACCACTTTCCCGACATTTTAAAGATTCAGGAATAGCACCATTCAACTCAGCGCAAAAAATTAAGTCAGAATAGCTATGATTTGATAAAAAAAAAAAAAAGGGGGCGTATCCATGACTTTCTCAGGCTGATTTGACCACTTTCCCGACATTTTAAAGGTTCAGGAATAGCACCATTCAACTCAGCGCAAAAAAGTAAGTCAGAATAGCTATGATTTGATTAAAAAAATAATAATAAAAAGGGGGCGTGTCCATGACTTTCTCGGGCTGATTTGACCACTTTCCTGACATTTTAACGATTCGGGAATTGCACCATTCGACTCAGCGCAAAAAAGTAAGTCAGAATAGCTATGATTTGATTAAAAAAATAATAAAAAAGGGGGCGTGTCCATGACTTTCTCGGGCTGATTTGACCACTTTCCCGACATTTTAAAGATTCAGGAATAGCACCATTCAACTCAGCGCAAAAAAAGTAAGTCAGAATAGCTATGTTTTGATTTAAAAAAAAAAGAAAAAAAAAGGGGCGTGTCCATGACTTTCTCAGGCTGATTTGACCACTTTCCCGACATTTTAAAGATTCAGGAATAGCACCATTCAACTCAGCGCAAAAAAATAAGTCAGAATAGCTATGATTTGATTAAAAAAAAAAAGAAATAAAAGAAAAAAAAAGGGGGCGTGTCCATGAATTTCTCGGGCTGATTTGACCACTTTCCTGACATTTTAAAGATTCGGGAATAGCACCATTCGACTCAGCGCAAAAAAGTAAGTCAGAATAGCTATGATTTGATTAAAAAAATAATTAAAAAAAAGGGGGCGTGTCCATGACTTGCTCGGGCTGATTTGACCACTTTCCCGACATTTTAAAGATTCAGGAATAGCACCATTCAACTCAGCGCAAAAAAGTAAGTCAGAATAGCTATGATTTGATAAAAAAAAAAAAAAAAAGGGGGCGTGTCCATGACTTTCTCAGGCTGATTTGACCACTTTCCCGACATTTTAAAGGTTCAGGAATAGCACCATTCAACTCAGCGCAAAAAAGTAAGTCAGAATAGCTATGATTTGATTTAAAAAAAAAAGAAATAAAAGAAAAAAAAAGGGGGCGTGTCCATGACTTTCTCGGGCTGATTTGACCACTTTCCTGACATTTTAAAGATTCGGGAATAGCACCATTCGACTCAGCGCAAAAAAGTAAGTCAGAATAGCTATGATTTGATTAAAAAAATAATTTAAAAAAGGGGGCGTGTCCATGACTTTCTCGTGCTGATTTGACCACTTTCCCGACATTTTAAAGATTCAGGAATAGCACCATTCAACTCAGCGCAAAAAAGTAAGTCAGAATAGCTATGATTTGATTAAAAAAAAAAGAAAAAAAAGGGGGGCGTGTCCATGACTTTCTCGGGCTGATTTGACCACTTTCCCGACATTTTAAAGATTCAGGAATAGCACCATTCAACTCAGCGCAAAAAATTAAGTCAGAATAGCTATGATTTGATAAAAAAAAAAAAAAGGGGGCGTGTCCATGACTTTCTCAGGCTGATTTGACCACTTTCCCGACATTTTAAAGGTTCAGGAATAGCACCATTCAACTCAGCGCAAAAAAGTAAGTCAGAATAGCTATGATTTGATTAAAAAAAAGAGAAAAAAAAAAAAAAGGGGGCGTGTCCATGACTTTCTCGGGCTGATTTGACCACTTTCCCGACATTTTAAAGATTCAGGAATAGCACCATTCGACTCAGCGCAAAAAAGGAAGTCAGAATAGCTATGATTTGATTTAAAAAAAATAATAAAAAAAAAAAGGGGCGTGTCCATGACTTTCTCGGGCTGATTTGACCACTTTCCCGACATTTTAAAAATTCGGGACCAGCACCATTCAACTCAGCGTCCTTCAATTGGTCAGGTAGGATGGTTTTCAAAATCTAGGTATTTATTTTATTTTTTCGGTCAAAAACATCAGTTTTTTGAGAAAACACAGCGCCACCTTGTGGCTAAACCATGATGTACAGAGGGGAGTAAAGGTAAGCATAGCTATTCCTTTTTTTTTTTTTTATCAAATCATAGCTATTCTGACTTAATTTTTTGCGCTGAGTTGAATGGTGCTATTCCTGAATCTTTAAAATGTCTTTTTTAAAAGATTCAGGAATAGCACCATTCAACTCAGCGCAAAAAAGTAAGTCAGAAAAGCTATGATTTGATTAAAAAAAAGAGAAAAAAAAAAAAAAAAAGGGGGCGTGTCCATGACTTTCTCGGGCTGATTTGACCACTTTCCCGACATTTCAAAGATTAAGGAATAGCACCATTCAACTCAGCGCAAAAAAATAAGTCATAATAGCTATGATTTGATTAAAAAAAAAAAGAAATAAAAGAAAAAAAAAGGGGGCGTGTCCATGACTTTCTCGGGCTGATTTGACCACTTTCCTGACATTTAAAAAAAAAAAGGGGGCGTGTCCATGACTTTCTCAGGCTGATTTGACCACTTTCCCGACATTTTAAAGGTTCAGGAATAGCACCATTCAACTCAGCGCAAAAAAGTAAGTCAGAATAGCTATGATTTGATTTAAAAAAAAAGAAATAAAAGAAAAAAAAAGGGGGCGTGTCCATGACTTTCTCGGGCTGATTTGACCACTTTCCTGACATTTTAAAGATTCGGGAATAGCACCATTCGACTCAGCGCAAAAAAGTAAGTCAGAATAGCTATGATTTGATTAAAAAAATAATTTAAAAAGGGGGGCGTGTCCATGACTTTCTCGGGCTGATTTGACCACTTTCCCGACATTTTAAAGATTCAGGAATAGCACCATTCAACTCAGCGCAATAAATTAAGTCAGAATAGCTATGATTTGATAAAAAAAAAAAAAAAGGGGGCGTGTCCATGACTTTCTCAGGCTGATTTGACCACTTTCCCGACATTTTAAAGGTTCAGGAATAGCACCATTCAACTCAGCGCAAAAAAGTAAGTCAGAATAGCTATGATTTGATTAAAAAAAAGAGAAAAAAAAAAAAAAAAGGGGGCGTGTCCATGACTTTCTCGGGCTGATTTGACCACTTTCCCGACATTTTAAAGGTTCAGGAATAGCACCATTCAACTCAGCGCAAAAAAGTAAGTCAGAATAGCTATGATTTGATTAAAAAAAAGAGAAAAAAAAAAAAAAAAGGGGGCGTGTCCATGACTTTCTCGGGCTGATTTGACCACTTTCCCGACATTTTAAAGATTCAGGAATAGCACCATTCAACTCAGCGCAAAAAATTAAGTCAGAATAGCTATGATTTGATAAAAAAAAAAAAAAGGGGGCGTATCCATGACTTTCTCAGGCTGATTTGACCACTTTCCCGACATTTTAAAGGTTCAGGAATAGCACCATTCAACTCAGCGCAAAAAAGTAAGTCAGAATAGCTATGATTTGATTAAAAAAAAGAGAAAAAAAAAAAAAAAAGGGGGCGTGTCCATGACTTTCTCGGGCTGATTTGACCACTTTCCCGACATTTTAAAGGTTCAGGAATAGCACCATTCAACTCAGCGCAAAAAAGTAAGTCAGAATAGCTATGATTTGATTAAAAAAAAGAGAAAAAAAAAAAAAAAAGGGGGCGTGTCCATGACTTTCTCGGGCTGATTTGACCACTTTCCCGACATTTTAAAGGTTCAGGAATAGCACCATTCAACTCAGCGCAAAAAAGTAAGTCAGAATAGCTATGATTTGATTAAAAAAAAAAAAAAAAAAGGGGGGCGTGTCCATGACTTTCTCGGGCTGATTTGACCACTTTCCCGACATTTTAAAGATTCAGGAATAGCACCATTCAACTCAGCGCAATAAATTAAGTCAGAATAGCTATGATTTGATAAAAAAAAAAAAAAAGGGGGCGTGTCCATGACTTTCTCAGGCTGATTTGACCACTTTCCCGACATTTTAAAGGTTCAGGAATAGCACCATTCAACTCAGCGCAAAAAAGTAAGTCAGAATAGCTATGATTTGATTAAAAAAAAGAGAAAAAAAAAAAAAAAAGGGGGCGTGTCCATGACTTTCTCGGGCTGATTTGACCACTTTCCCGACATTTTAAAGATTCAGGAATAGCACCATTCAACTCAGCGCAAAAAATTAAGTCAGAATAGCTATGATTTGATAAAAAAAAAAAAAAGGGGGCGTATCCATGACTTTCTCAGGCTGATTTGACCACTTTCCCGACATTTTAAAGGTTCAGGAATAGCACCATTCAACTCAGCGCAAAAAAGTAAGTCAGAATAGCTATGATTTGATTAAAAAAAAGAGAAAAAAAAAAAAAAAAGGGGGCGTGTCCATGACTTTCTCGGGCTGATTTGACCACTTTCCCGACATTTTAAAGATTCAGGAATAGCACCATTCAACTCAGCGCAAAAAATTAAGTCAGAATAGCTATGATTTGATAAAAAAAAAAAAAAGGGGGCGTATCCATGACTTTCTCAGGCTGATTTGACCACTTTCCCGACATTTTAAAGGTTCAGGAATAGCACCATTCAACTCAGCGCAAAAAAGTAAGTCAGAATAGCTATGATTTGATTAAAAAAAAAAAGAAATAAAAGAAAAAAAAAGGGGCCGTGTCCATGACTTTCTCGGGCTGATTTGACCACTTTCCTGACATTTTAAAGATTCGGGAATAGCACCATTCGACTCAGCGCAAAAAAGTAAGTCAGAATAGCTATGATTTGATTAAAAAAATAATTAAAAAAAAGGGGGCGTGTCCATGACTTTCTCGGGCTGATTTGACCACTTTCCCGACATTTTAAAGATTCAGGAATAGCACCATTCAACTCAGCGCAAAAAAGTAAGTCAGAATAGCTATGATTTGATAAAAAAAAAAAAAAAAAAAAAGGGGGCGTGTCCATGACTTTCTCAGGCTGATTTGACCACTTTCCCGACATTTTAAAGGTTCAGGAATAGCACCATTCAACTCAGCGCAAAAAAGTAAGTCAGAATAGCTATGATTTGATTACAAAAAAAAAGAAATAAAAGAAAAAAAAAGGGGGCGTGTCCATGACTTTCTCGGGCTGATTTGACCACTTTCCTGACATTTTAACGATTCGGGAATTGCACCATTCGACTCAGCGCAAAAAAGTAAGTCAGAATAGCTATGATTTGATTAAAAAAAAAAGAAAAAAAAGGGGGGCGTGTCCATGACTTTCTCGGGCTGATTTGACCACTTTCCCGACATTTTAAAGATTCAGGAATAGCACCATTCAACTCAGCGCAAAAAATTAAGTCAGAATAGCTATGATTTGATAAAAAAAAAAAAAAGGGGGCGTGTCCATGACTTTCTCGGGCTGATTTGACCACTTTCCCGACATTTTAAAGATTCAGGAATAGCACCATTCAACTCAGCGCAATAAATTAAGTCAGAATAGCTATGATTTGATAAAAAAAAAAAAAAAAAGGGGGCGTGTCCATGACTTTCTCAGGCTGATTTGACCACTTTCCCGACATTTTAAAGGTTCAGGAATAGCACCATTCAACTCAGCGCAAAAAAGTAAGTCAGAATAGCTATGATTTGATTAAAAAAAAGAGAAAAAAAAAAAAAAAAGGGGGCGTGTCCATGACTTTCTCGGGCTGATTTGACCACTTTCCCGACATTTTAAAGATTCAGGAATAGCACCATTCGACTCAGCGCAAAAAAGGAAGTCAGAATAGCTATGATTTGATTAAAAAAATAATTTAAAAAAGGGGGCGTGTCCATGACTTTCTCGTGCTGATTTGACCACTTTCCCGACATTTTAAAGATTCAGGAATAGCACCATTCAACTCAGCGCAAAAAAGTAAGTCAGAATAGCTATGATTTGATTAAAAAAAAAAAAAAAAAAGGGGGGCGTGTCCATGACTTTCTCGGGCTGATTTGACCACTTTCCCGACATTTTAAAGATTCAGGAATAGCACCATTCAACTCAGCGCAAAAAATTAAGTCAGAATAGCTATGATTTGATAAAAAAAAAAAAAAAGGGGGCGTGTCCATGACTTTCTCAGGCTGATTTGACCACTTTCCCGACATTTTAAAGGTTCAGGAATAGCACCATTCAACTCAGCGCAAAAAAGTAAGTCAGAATAGCTATGATTTGATTAAAAAAAAGAGAAAAAAAAAAAAAAAAGGGGGCGTGTCCATGACTTTCTCGGGCTGATTTGACCACTTTCCCGACATTTTAAAGATTCAGGAATAGCACCATTCAACTCAGCGCAAAAAATTAAGTCAGAACAGCTATGATTTGATAAAAAAAAAAAAAAGGGGGCGTATCCATGACTTTCTCAGGCTGATTTGACCACTTTCCCGACATTTTAAAGGTTCAGGAATAGCACCATTCAACTCAGCGCAAAAAAGTAAGTCAGAATAGCTATGATTTGATTAAAAAAAAGAGAAAAAAAAAAAAAAAAGGGGGCGTGTCCATGACTTTCTCGGGCTGATTTGACCACTTTCCCGACATTTTAAAGATTCAGGAATAGCACCATTCAACTCAGCGCAAAAAATTAAGTCAGAATAGCTATGATTTGATAAAAAAAAAAAAAAGGGGGCGTATCCATGACTTTCTCAGGCTGATTTGACCACTTTCCCGACATTTTAAAGGTTCAGGAATAGCACCATTCAACTCAGCGCAAAAAAGTAAGTCAGAATAGCTATGATTTGATTTAAAAAAAAAGAAATAAAAGAAAAAAAAAAGGGGGCGTGTCCATGACTTTCTCGGGCTGATTTGACCACTTTCCTGACATTTTAAAGATTCGGGAATAGCACCATTCGACTCAGCGCAAAAAAGTAAGTCAGAATAGCTATGATTTGATTAAAAAAATAATTTAAAAAAGGGGGCGTGTCCATGACTTTCTCGTGCTGATTTGACCACTTTCCCGACATTTTAAAGATTCAGGAATAGCACCATTCAACTCAGCGCAAAAAAGTAAGTCAGAATAGCTATGATTTGATTAAAAAAAAAAAAAAAAAAGGGGGGCGTGTCCATGACTTTCTCGGGCTGATTTGACCACTTTCCCGACATTTTAAAGATTCAGGAATAGCACCATTCAACTCAGCGCAATAAATTAAGTCAGAATAGCTATGATTTGATAAAAAAAAAAAAAAAGGGGGCGTGTCCATGACTTTCTCAGGCTGATTTGACCACTTTCCCGACATTTTAAAGGTTCAGGAATAGCACCATTCAACTCAGCGCAAAAAAGTAAGTCAGAATAGCTATGATTTGATTAAAAAAAAGAGAAAAAAAAAAAAAAAAGGGGGCGTGTCCATGACTTTCTCGGGCTGATTTGACCACTTTCCCGACATTTTAAAGATTCAGGAATAGCACCATTCAACTCAGCGCAAAAAATTAAGTCAGAATAGCTATGATTTGATAAAAAAAAAAAAAAGGGGGCGTATCCATGACTTTCTCAGGCTGATTTGACCACTTTCCCGACATTTTAAAGGTTCAGGAATAGCACCATTCAACTCAGCGCAAAAAAGTAAGTCAGAATAGCTATGATTTGATTAAAAAAAAAAAGAAATAAAAGAAAAAAAAAGGGGCCGTGTCCATGACTTTCTCGGGCTGATTTGACCACTTTCCTGACATTTTAAAGATTCGGGAATAGCACCATTCGACTCAGCGCAAAAAAGTAAGTCAGAATAGCTATGATTTGATTAAAAAAATAATTAAAAAAAAGGGGGCGTGTCCATGACTTTCTCGGGCTGATTTGACCACTTTCCCGACATTTTAAAGATTCAGGAATAGCACCATTCAACTCAGCGCAAAAAAGTAAGTCAGAATAGCTATGATTTGATAAAAAAAAAAAAAAAAAAAAAGGGGGCGTGTCCATGACTTTCTCAGGCTGATTTGACCACTTTCCCGACATTTTAAAGGTTCAGGAATAGCACCATTCAACTCAGCGCAAAAAAGTAAGTCAGAATAGCTATGATTTGATTACAAAAAAAAAGAAATAAAAGAAAAAAAAAGGGGGCGTGTCCATGACTTTCTCGGGCTGATTTGACCACTTTCCTGACATTTTAACGATTCGGGAATTGCACCATTCGACTCAGCGCAAAAAAGTAAGTCAGAATAGCTATGATTTGATTAAAAAAAAAAGAAAAAAAAGGGGGGCGTGTCCATGACTTTCTCGGGCTGATTTGACCACTTTCCCGACATTTTAAAGATTCAGGAATAGCACCATTCAACTCAGCGCAAAAAATTAAGTCAGAATAGCTATGATTTGATAAAAAAAAAAAAAAGGGGGCGTGTCCATGACTTTCTCAGGCTGATTTGACCACTTTCCCGACATTTTAAAGGTTCAGGAATAGCACCATTCAACTCAGCGCAAAAAAGTAAGTCAGAATAGCTATGATTTGATTAAAAAAAAGAGAAAAAAAAAAAAAAAAGGGGGCGTGTCCATGACTTTCTCCGGCTGATTTGACCACTTTCCCGACATTTTAAAGATTCAGGAATAGCACCATTCGACTCAGCGCAAAAAAGGAAGTCAGAATAGCTATGATTTGATTAAAAAAATAATTTAAAAAAGGGGGCGTGTCCATGACTTTCTCGTGCTGATTTGACCACTTTCCCGACATTTTAAAGATTCAGGAATAGCACCATTCAACTCAGCGCAAAAAAGTAAGTCAGAATAGCTATGATTTGATTAAAAAAAAAAAAAAAAAAGGGGGGCGTGTCCATGACTTTCTCGGGCTGATTTGACCACTTTCCCGACATTTTAAAGATTCAGGAATAGCACCATTCAACTCAGCGCAATAAATTAAGTCAGAATAGCTATGATTTGATAAAAAAAAAAAAAAAGGGGGCGTGTCCATGACTTTCTCAGGCTGATTTGACCACTTTCCCGACATTTTAAAGGTTCAGGAATAGCACCATTCAACTCAGCGCAAAAAAGTAAGTCAGAATAGCTATGATTTGATTAAAAAAAAGAGAAAAAAAAAAATAAAAAGGGGGCGTGTCCATGACTTTCTCGGGCTGATTTGACCACTTTCCCGACATTTTAAAGATTCAGGAATAGCACCATTCAACTCAGCGCAAAAAATTAAGTCAGAATAGCTATGATTTGATAAAAAAAAAAAAAAGGGGGCGTATCCATGACTTTCTCAGGCTGATTTGACCACTTTCCCGACATTTTAAAGGTTCAGGAATAGCACCATTCAACTCAGCGCAAAAAAGTAAGTCAGAATAGCTATGATTTGATTAAAAAAATAATAATAAAAAGGGGGCGTGTCCATGACTTTCTCGGGCTGATTTGACCACTTTCCTGACATTTTAAAGATTCGGGAATAGCACCATTCGACTCAGCGCAAAAAAGTAAGTCAGAATAGCTATGATTTGATTAAAAAAATAATAAAAAAAGGGGGCGTGTCCATGACTTTCTCGGGCTGATTTGACCACTTTCCCGACATTTTAAAGATTCAGGAATAGCACCATTCAACTCAGCGCAAAAAAAGTAAGTCAGAATAGCTATGTTTTGATTTTTAAAAAAAATTAAAAAAAAGGGGGCGTGTCCATGACTTTCTCAGGCTGATTTGACCACTTTCCCGACATTTTAAAGGTTCAGGAATAGCACCATTCAACTCAGCGCAAAAAAAGTAAGTCAGAATAGCTATGATTTGATTAAAAAAAAAAGAAAAAAAAGGGGGCGTGTCCATGACTTTCTCAGGCTGATTTGACCACTTTCCCGACATTTTAAAGATTCAGGAATGGCACCATTCAACTCAGCGCAAAAAAATAAGTCAGAATAGCTATGATTTGATTAAAAAAAAAAAGAAATAAAAGAAAAAAAAAGGGGCCGTGTCCATGACTTTCTCGGGCTGATTTGACCACTTTCCTGACATTTTAAAGATTCGGGAATAGCACCATTCGACTCAGCGCAAAAAAGTAAGTCAGAATAGCTATGATTTGATTAAAAAAATAATTAAAAAAAAGGGGTCGTGTCCATGACTTTCTCGGGCTGATTTGACCACTTTCCCGACATTTTAAAGATTCAGGAATAGCACCATTCAACTCAGCGCAAAAAAGTAAGTCAGAATAGCTATGATTTGATAAAAAAAAAAAAAAAAAAAAAGGGGGCGTGTCCATGACTTTCTCAGGCTGATTTGACCACTTTCCCGACATTTTAAAGGTTCAGGAATAGCACCATTCAACTCAGCGCAAAAAAGTAAGTCAGAATAGCTATGATTTGATTACAAAAAAAAAGAAATAAAAGAAAAAAAAAGGGGGCGTGTCCATGACTTTCTCGGGCTGATTTGACCACTTTCCTGACATTTTAACGATTCGGGAATTGCACCATTCGACTCAGCGCAAAAAAGTAAGTCAGAATAGCTATGATTTGATTAAAAAAAAAAGAAAAAAAAGGGGGGCGTGTCCATGACTTTCTCGGGCTGATTTGACCACTTTCCCGACATTTTAAAGATTCAGGAATAGCACCATTCAACTCAGCGCAAAAAATTAAGTCAGAATAGCTATGATTTGATAAAAAAAAAAAAAAGGGGGCGTGTCCATGACTTTCTCAGGCTGATTTGACCACTTTCCCGACATTTTAAAGGTTCAGGAATAGCACCATTCAACTCAGCGCAAAAAAGTAAGTCAGAATAGCTATGATTTGATTAAAAAAAAGAGAAAAAAAAAAAAAAAAGGGGGCGTGTCCATGACTTTCTCGGGCTGATTTGACCACTTTCCCGACATTTTAAAGATTCAGGAATAGCACCATTCGACTCAGCGCAAAAAAGGAAGTCAGAATAGCTATGATTTGATTAAAAAAATAATTTAAAAAAGGGGGCGTGTCCATGACTTTCTCGTGCTGATTTGACCACTTTCCCGACATTTTAAAGATTCAGGAATAGCACCATTCAACTCAGCGCAAAAAAGTAAGTCAGAATAGCTATGATTTGATTAAAAAAAAAAAAAAAAAAGGGGGGCGTGTCCATGACTTTCTCGGGCTGATTTGACCACTTTCCCGACATTTTAAAGATTCAGGAATAGCACCATTCAACTCAGCGCAATAAATTAAGTCAGAATAGCTATGATTTGATAAAAAAAAAAAAAAAGGGGGCGTGTCCATGACTTTCTCAGGCTGATTTGACCACTTTCCCGACATTTTAAAGGTTCAGGAATAGCACCATTCAACTCAGCGCAAAAAAGTAAGTCAGAATAGCTATGATTTGATTAAAAAAAAGAGAAAAAAAAAAAAAAAAGGGGGCGTGTCCATGACTTTCTCGGGCTGATTTGACCACTTTCCCGACATTTTAAAGATTCAGGAATAGCACCATTCAACTCAGCGCAAAAAATTAAGTCAGAATAGCTATGATTTGATAAAAAAAAAAAAAAGGGGGCGTATCCATGACTTTCTCAGGCTGATTTGACCACTTTCCCGACATTTTAAAGGTTCAGGAATAGCACCATTCAACTCAGCGCAAAAAAGTAAGTCAGAATAGCTATGATTTGATTAAAAAAATAATAATAAAAAGGGGGCGTGTCCATGACTTTCTCGGGCTGATTTGACCACTTTCCTGACATTTTAAAGATTCGGGAATAGCACCATTCGACTCAGCGCAAAAAAGTAAGTCAGAATAGCTATGATTTGATTAAAAAAATAATAAAAAAAGGGGGCGTGTCCATGACTTTCTCGGGCTGATTTGACCACTTTCCCGACATTTTAAAGATTCAGGAATAGCACCATTCAACTCAGCGCAAAAAAAGTAAGTCAGAATAGCTATGTTTTGATTTTTAAAAAAAATTAAAAAAAAGGGGGCGTGTCCATGACTTTCTCAGGCTGATTTGACCACTTTCCCGACATTTTAAAGGTTCAGGAATAGCACCATTCAACTCAGCGCAAAAAAAGTAAGTCAGAATAGCTATGATTTGATTAAAAAAAAAAGAAAAAAAAGGGGGCGTGTCCATGACTTTCTCAGGCTGATTTGACCACTTTCCCGACATTTTAAAGATTCAGGAATGGCACCATTCAACTCAGCGCAAAAAAATAAGTCAGAATAGCTATGATTTGATTAAAAAAAAAAAGAAATAAAAGAAAAAAAAAGGGGCCGTGTCCATGACTTTCTCGGGCTGATTTGACCACTTTCCTGACATTTTAAAGATTCGGGAATAGCACCATTCGACTCAGCGCAAAAAAGTAAGTCAGAATAGCTATGATTTGATTAAAAAAATAATTAAAAAAAAGGGGGCGTGTCCATGACTTTCTCGGGCTGATTTGACCACTTTCCCGACATTTTAAAGATTCAGGAATAGCACCATTCAACTCAGCGCAAAAAAGTAAGTCAGAATAGCTATGATTTGATAAAAAAAAAAAAAAAAAAAAAGGGGGCGTGTCCATGATTTTCTCAGGCTGATTTGACCACTTTCCCGACATTTTAAAGGTTCAGGAATAGCACCATTCAACTCAGCGCAAAAAAGTAAGTCAGAATAGCTATGATTTGATTACAAAAAATAATAATAAAAAGGGGGCGTGTCCATGACTTTCTCGGGCTGATTTGACCACTTTCCTGACATTTTAAAGATTCGGGAATAGCACCATTCGACTCAGCGCAAAAAAGTAAGTCAGAATAGCTATGATTTGATTAAAAAAATAATAAAAAAAGGGGGCGTGTCCATGACTTTCTCGGGCTGATTTGACCACTTTCCCGACATTTTAAAGATTCAGGAATAGCACCATTCAACTCAGCGCAAAAAAAGTAAGTCAGAATAGCTATGTTTTGATTTTTAAAAAAAATTAAAAAAAAGGGGGCGTGTCCATGACTTTCTCAGGCTGATTTGACCACTTTCCCGACATTTTAAAGGTTCAGGAATAGCACCATTCAACTCAGCGCAAAAAAAGTAAGTCAGAATAGCTATGATTTGATTAAAAAAAAAAGAAAAAAAAGGGGGCGTGTCCATGACTTTCTCAGGCTGATTTGACCACTTTCCCGACATTTTAAAGATTCAGGAATGGCACCATTCAACTCAGCGCAAAAAAATAAGTCAGAATAGCTATGATTTGATTAAAAAAAAAAAGAAATAAAAGAAAAAAAAAGGGGCCGTGTCCATGACTTTCTCGGGCTGATTTGACCACTTTCCTGACATTTTAAAGATTCGGGAATAGCACCATTCGACTCAGCGCAAAAAAGTAAGTCAGAATAGCTATGATTTGATTAAAAAAATAATTAAAAAAAAGGGGGCGTGTCCATGACTTTCTCGGGCTGATTTGACCACTTTCCCGACATTTTAAAGATTCAGGAATAGCACCATTCAACTCAGCGCAAAAAAGTAAGTCAGAATAGCTATGATTTGATAAAAAAAAAAAAAAAAAAAAAGGGGGCGTGTCCATGACTTTCTCAGGCTGATTTGACCACTTTCCCGACATTTTAAAGGTTCAGGAATAGCACCATTCAACTCAGCGCAAAAAAGTAAGTCAGAATAGCTATGATTTGATTACAAAAAAAAAGAAATAAAAGAAAAAAAAAGGGGGCGTGTCCATGACTTTCTCGGGCTGATTTGACCACTTTCCTGACATTTTAACGATTCGGGAATTGCACCATTCGACTCAGCGCAAAAAAGTAAGTCAGAATAGCTATGATTTGATTAAAAAAATAATAATAAAAAGGGGGCGTGTCCATGACTTTCTCGGGCTGATTTGACCACTTTCCTGACATTTTAAAGATTCGGGAATAGCACCATTCGACTCAGCGCAAAAAAGTAAGTCAGAATAGCTATGATTTGATTAAAAAAATAATAAAAAAAGGGGGCGTGTCCATGACTTTCTCGGGCTGATTTGACCACTTTCCCGACATTTTAAAGATTCAGGAATAGCACCATTCAACTCAGCGCAAAAAAAGTAAGTCAGAATAGCTATGTTTTGATTTTTAAAAAAAATTAAAAAAAAGGGGGCGTGTCCATGACTTTCTCAGGCTGATTTGACCACTTTCCCGACATTTTAAAGGTTCAGGAATAGCACCATTCAACTCAGCGCAAAAAAAGTAAGTCAGAATAGCTATGATTTGATTAAAAAAAAAAGAAAAAAAAGGGGGCGTGTCCATGACTTTCTCAGGCTGATTTGACCACTTTCCCGACATTTTAAAGATTCAGGAATGGCACCATTCAACTCAGCGCAAAAAAATAAGTCAGAATAGCTATGATTTGATTAAAAAAAAAAAGAAATAAAAGAAAAAAAAAGGGGCCGTGTCCATGACTTTCTCGGGCTGATTTGACCACTTTCCTGACATTTTAAAGATTCGGGAATAGCACCATTCGACTCAGCGCAAAAAAGTAAGTCAGAATAGCTATGATTTGATTAAAAAAATAATTAAAAAAAAGGGGGCGTGTCCATGACTTTCTCGGGCTGATTTGACCACTTTCCCGACATTTTAAAGATTCAGGAATAGCACCATTCAACTCAGCGCAAAAAAGTAAGTCAGAATAGCTATGATTTGATAAAAAAAAAAAAAAAAAAAAAGGGGGCGTGTCCATGACTTTCTCAGGCTGATTTGACCACTTTCCCGACATTTTAAAGGTTCAGGAATAGCACCATTCAACTCAGCGCAAAAAAGTAAGTCAGAATAGCTATGATTTGATTACAAAAAAAAAGAAATAAAAGAAAAAAAAAGGGGGCGTGTCCATGACTTTCTCGGGCTGATTTGACCACTTTCCTGACATTTTAACGATTCGGGAATTGCACCATTCGACTCAGCGCAAAAAAGTAAGTCAGAATAGCTATGATTTGATTAAAAAAAAAAGAAAAAAAAGGGGGGCGTGTCCATGACTTTCTCGGGCTGATTTGACCACTTTCCCGACATTTTAAAGATTCAGGAATAGCACCATTCAACTCAGCGCAAAAAATTAAGTCAGAATAGCTATGATTTGATAAAAAAAAAAAAAATGGGGCGTGTCCATGACTTTCTCAGGCTGATTTGACCACTTTCCCGACATTTTAAAGGTTCAGGAATAGCACCATTCAACTCAGCGCAAAAAAGTAAGTCAGAATAGCTATGATTTGATTAAAAAAAAGAGAAAAAAAAAAAAAAAAGGGGGCGTGTCCATGACTTTCTCGGGCTGATTTGACCACTTTCCCGACATTTTAAAGATTCAGGAATAGCACCATTCGACTCAGCGCAAAAAAGGAAGTCAGAATAGCTATGATTTGATTTAAAAAAAAAAAAAAAAAAAAAAGGGGGCGCGTCCATGACTTTCTCGGGCTGATTTGACCACTTTCCCGACATTTTAAAGATTCAGGAATAGCACCATTCAACTCAGCGCAAAAAAGTAAGTCAGAATAGCTATGATTTGATTAAAAATAAATAAAAAAATAAGGGGGGCGTGTCCATGACTTTCTCGGGCTGATTTGACCACTTTCCCGACATTTTAAAAATTCGGGACCAGCACCATTCAACTCAGCGTCCTTCAATTAGTCAGGTAGGATGGTTTTCAAAATCTAGGTATTTATTTTATTTTTTCGGTCAAAAACATCAGTTTTTTGAGAAAACACAGCGCCACCTTGTGGCTAAACCATGATGTACAGAGGGGAGTAAAGGTAAGCATAGCTATTCCTTTTTTTTTTTTTTATCAAATCATAGCTATTCTGACTTAATTTTTTGCGCTGAGTTGAATGGTGCTATTCCTGAATCTTTAAAATGTCTTTTTTAAAAGATTCAGGAATAGCACCATTCAACTCAGCGCAAAAAAGTAAGTCAGAAAAGCTATGATTTGATTAAAAAAAAGAGAAAAAAAAAAAAAAAAGGGGGCGTGTCCATGACTTTCTCGGGCTGATTTGACCACTTTCCCGACATTTCAAAGATTCAGGAATAGCACCATTCAACTCAGCGCAAAAAAATAAGTCATAATAGCTATGATTTGATTAAAAAAAAAAAGAAATAAAAGAAAAAAAAAGGGGGCGTGTCCATGACTTTCTCGGGCTGATTTGACCACTTTCCTGACATTTAAAAAAAAAAAGGGGGCGTGTCCATGACTTTCTCAGGCTGATTTGACCACTTTCCCGACATTTTAAAGGTTCAGGAATAGCACCATTCAACTCAGCGCAAAAAAGTAAGTCAGAATAGCTATGATTTGATTTAAAAAAAAAGAAATAAAAGAAAAAAAAAAGGGGGCGTGTCCATGACTTTCTCGGGCTGATTTGACCACTTTCCTGACATTTTAAAGATTCGGGAATAGCACCATTCGACTCAGCGCAAAAAAGTAAGTCAGAATAGCTATGATTTGATTAAAAAAATAATTTAAAAAAGGGGGCGTGTCCATGACTTTCTCGTGCTGATTTGACCACTTTCCCGACATTTTAAAGATTCAGGAATAGCACCATTCAACTCAGCGCAAAAAAGTAAGTCAGAATAGCTATGATTTGATTAAAAAAAAAAAAAAAAAAGGGGGGCGTGTCCATGACTTTCTCGGGCTGATTTGACCACTTTCCCGACATTTTAAAGATTCAGGAATAGCACCATTCAACTCAGCGCAATAAATTAAGTCAGAATAGCTATGATTTGATAAAAAAAAAAAAAAAGGGGGCGTGTCCATGACTTTCTCAGGCTGATTTGACCACTTTCCCGACATTTTAAAGGTTCAGGAATAGCACCATTCAACTCAGCGTCCTTCAATTAGTCAGGTAGGATGGTTTTCAAAATCTAGGTATTTATTTTATTTTTTCGGTCAAAAACATCAGTTTTTTGAGAAAACACAGCGCCACCTTGTGGCTAAACCATGATGTACAGAGGGGAGTAAAGGTAAGCATAGCTATTCCTTTTTTTTTTTTTTATCAAATCATAGCTATTCTGACTTAATTTTTTGCGCTGAGTTGAATGGTGCTATTCCTGAATCTTTAAAATGTCTTTTTTAAAAGATTCAGGAATAGCACCATTCAACTCAGCGCAAAAAAGTAAGTCAGAAAAGCTATGATTTGATTAAAAAAAAGAGAAAAAAAAAAAAAAAAAGGGGGCGTGTCCATGACTTTCTCGGGCTGATTTGACCACTTTCCCGACATTTCAAAGATTCAGGAATAGCACCATTCAACTCAGCGCAAAAAAATAAGTCATAATAGCTATGATTTGATTAAAAAAAAAAAGAAATAAAAGAAAAAAAAAGGGGGCGTGTCCATGACTTTCTCGGGCTGATTTGACCACTTTCCTGACATTTAAAAAAAAAAAGGGGGCGTGTCCATGACTTTCTCAGGCTGATTTGACCACTTTCCCGACATTTTAAAGGTTCAGGAATAGCACCATTCAACTCAGCGCAAAAAAGTAAGTCAGAATAGCTATGATTTGATTTAAAAAAAAAGAAATAAAAGAAAAAAAAAGGGGGCGTGTCCATGACTTTCTCGGGCTGATTTGACCACTTTCCTGACATTTTAAAGATTCGGGAATAGCACCATTCGACTCAGCGCAAAAAAGTAAGTCAGAATAGCTATGATTTGATTAAAAAAATAATTTAAAAAAGGGGGCGTGTCCATGACTTTCTCGTGCTGATTTGACCACTTTCCCGACATTTTAAAGATTCAGGAATAGCACCATTCAACTCAGCGCAAAAAAGTAAGTCAGAATAGCTATGATTTGATTAAAAAAAAAAAAAAAAAAGGGGGGCGTGTCCATGACTTTCTCGGGCTGATTTGACCACTTTCCCGACATTTTAAAGATTCAGGAATAGCACCATTCAACTCAGCGCAATAAATTAAGTCAGAATAGCTATGATTTGATAAAAAAAAAAAAAAAGGGGGCGTGTCCATGACTTTCTCAGGCTGATTTGACCACTTTCCCGACATTTTAAAGGTTCAGGAATAGCACCATTCAACTCAGCGCAAAAAAGTAAGTCAGAATAGCTATGATTTGATTAAAAAAAAGAGAAAAAAAAAAAAAAAAGGGGGCGTGTCCATGACTTTCTCGGGCTGATTTGACCACTTTCCCGACATTTTAAAGATTCAGGAATAGCACCATTCAACTCAGCGCAAAAAATTAAGTCAGAATAGCTATGATTTGATAAAAAAAAAAAAAAGGGGGCGTATCCATGACTTTCTCAGGCTGATTTGACCACTTTCCCGACATTTTAAAGGTTCAGGAATAGCACCATTCAACTCAGCGCAAAAAAGTAAGTCAGAATAGCTATGATTTGATTAAAAAAATAATAATAAAAAGGGGGCGTGTCCATGACTTTCTCGGGCTGATTTGACCACTTTCCTGACATTTTAAAGATTCGGGAATAGCACCATTCGACTCAGCGCAAAAAAGTAAGTCAGAATAGCTATGATTTGATTAAAAAAATAATAAAAAAAGGGGGCGTGTCCATGACTTTCTCGGGCTGATTTGACCACTTTCCCGACATTTTAAAGATTCAGGAATAGCACCATTCAACTCAGCGCAAAAAAAGTAAGTCAGAATAGCTATGTTTTGATTTTTAAAAAAAATTAAAAAAAAGGGGGCGTGTCCATGACTTTCTCAGGCTGATTTGACCACTTTCCCGACATTTTAAAGGTTCAGGAATAGCACCATTCAACTCAGCGCAAAAAAAGTAAGTCAGAATAGCTATGATTTGATTAAAAAAAAAAGAAAAAAAAGGGGGCGTGTCCATGACTTTCTCAGGCTGATTTGACCACTTTCCCGACATTTTAAAGATTCAGGAATGGCACCATTCAACTCAGCGCAAAAAAATAAGTCAGAATAGCTATGATTTGATTAAAAAAAAAAAGAAATAAAAGAAAAAAAAAGGGGCCGTGTCCATGACTTTCTCGGGCTGATTTGACCACTTTCCCGACATTTTAAAGATTCAGGAATAGCACCATTCAACTCAGCGCAAAAAAGTAAGTCAGAATAGCTATGATTTGATAAAAAAAAAAAAAAAAAAAAAGGGGGCGTGTCCATGACTTTCTCAGGCTGATTTGACCACTTTCCCGACATTTTAAAGGTTCAGGAATAGCACCATTCAACTCAGCGCAAAAAAGTAAGTCAGAATAGCTATGATTTGATTACAAAAAAAAAGAAATAAAAGAAAAAAAAAGGGGGCGTGTCCATGACTTTCTCGGGCTGATTTGACCACTTTCCTGACATTTTAACGATTCGGGAATTGCACCATTCGACTCAGCGCAAAAAAGTAAGTCAGAATAGCTATGATTTGATTAAAAAAAAAAAAAAAAAAGGGGGGCGTGTCCATGACTTTCTCGGGCTGATTTGACCACTTTCCCGACATTTTAAAGATTCAGGAATAGCACCATTCTACTCAGCGCAAAAAAAAAAGTCATAATAGCTATGATTTGATTAAAAAAAAAAAGAAATAAAAGAAAAAAAAAGGGGGCGTGTCCATGACTTTCTCGGGCTGATTTGACCACTTTCCTGACATTTTAAAGATTCGGGAATAGCACCATTCGACTCAGCGCAAAAAAGGAAGTCAGAATAGCTATGATTTGATTTTAAAAAAAAAAAAAAAAAAAAAAGGGGGCGCGTCCATGACTTTCTCGGGCTGATTTGACCACTTTCCCGACATTTTAAAGATTCAGGAATAGCACCATTCAACTCAGCGCAAAAAAGTAAGTCAGAATAGCTATGATTTGATTAAAAAAAAGAGAAAAAAAAAAGAAAAGGGGGCGTGTCCATGACTTTCTCGGGCTGATTTGACCACTTTCCCGACATTTTAAAGATTCAGGAATAGCACCATTCAACTCAGCGCAAAAAAATAAGTCATAATAGCTATGATTTGATTAAAAAAAAAAAGAAATAAAAGAAAAAAAAAGGGGGCGTGTCCATGACTTTCTCGGGCTGATTTGACCACTTTCCTGACATTTTAAAGATTCGGGAATAGCACCATTCGACTCAGCGTCCTTCAATTAGTCAGGTAGGATGGTTTTCAAAATCTAGGTATTTATTTTATTTTTTCGGTCAAAAACATCAGTTTTTTGAGAAAACACAGCGCCACCTTGTGGCTAAACCATGATGTACAGAGGGGAGTAAAGGTAAGCATAAGATGCGGGGCAACGTCTAGTTTACTCCAGTATCTGCGCCTTGGCACCAGACCCTGTCAAACCGGAGATATGGTTAGTTGAACGGCCGACGCGGCCATTTGAAAGACATGTTTCTCGAAATGACATTATTTAATGTTTTGAAAATCAATATCTATGTGAAAACAAGCACGATTTCACTTGAATCACATCTCAAAAAAATCTTAAGTGCAAGGCCTACAAGTTTAAGTCAACTGTTTTTCAAATGGATAACCACACAAGAAACCAACCCTAAAAGAACTTTTCTAAGCCTATAAATGTAAAAAATGACGTCATCTCAGACAACAGGCTCTAACTCCTGGACTATTGGGTTGTTCAACGAGATGAAAGTGTTTGAGTAAACTAGACCCTTGTGCGATTCCAATGGTACCACTCATGACAATGTCGGGCTCTAAAAGACACATCTAAGGCCAAAAGTATTTGACGCTTTGGTGCAATATGGGTTTTCTTAGTGTTTCAGGGGTCCGGGTTTAGGGTCTTTCTAAGCATTATAGAGAATATTGTCCAATGAAAACGTTGTTCACAGTGCCCTATTTTGGGGGGGTAGGCGAAGTTTGGGGGTCTTTTGGGCATGTTTGACTATTGAACTTGTAGATCTGGATGTTTACGAGTACAACGACAACCACTAACCACTTTCTAGGCATAATAGGAACAAGTCTCAACAAACAGTTGAAAACACGACCACAACTCTAAGTGTCAGACCAAAACCCTTGGTCCTGAATGATCTGTATCGTTCCAATTTTGGTCCTACTTCTCCTAAATGCTCTGTATCGTTCCAATTTTTGTCCTAAAATATCTGACAAATTGGAACGATACAGAGAATTTTAGACAAACAGGAAAGATACAGAGATTTTACGTTAAATTGGAATGATACAGAGAGTCTAGGGTTAAGTTCTGACTTCACCTCTAAGTGAGGTCTTTTTTTGGTTGTTATTTACACAAGACCCACCAGGGTTGAGGGCCTCTCCCTTGGATAGGAGGTCCCATTGTCGTTCCCAGCCAGGGAGCCCTATGCAGGTCCCACCTTTTGGTGGGATGGGCTTGCCGCTGATGGGTCGTGACCCTGGGGGGTCATAACCCTCTCCTTCCCCGGGTAAAGGTCAAGAGATGGGAGGTAGTGGTTTCCCACCTACGTATTCAATTCACAGGGAACGAATCGCAATGCCAGATGTGAACTGAGCTAGGTCAAGTCCCTTCTGAGACTACACTTTACAATTGCGGTGCAGATGAGTGTGCTTCCACACAGACATTTTACATCAAGGTGAGGTTTCTTCTGGGACTGCTCTTTACTATTGCGGTGCAGATGAGTGTGCTTCCACAAAAACATTTTACAAGTATTTATGTTTGCAACTACAATTGTAAGTATTAGACAGTCTGCAGTATCAACAAATACATAAAACTCAACCACAATTGTAGGTTTTAGACAGGAACAAGTGTCTACAAATAAATAAAAACTCAACCACAACTCTAAGTGTCAGAATGAAACCCTTGGTTCAAATTACTACATTTCCCAGAGTGCAGCAGCAAAATGGCCACTCATTCAAGACTTGACCACTAGGTAGCATCTTTTTGAGGTTGTTCTTTACACAAGACCCCTCATAGGACGGGGGGTCTCTCCCTTGGATAGGAAGGTCCCATTGTCATTCGCAGCCAGGGAGCCCTGTGCAGGTCCCACCTTTTGGTGGGATAGGCTTGCCCCTGATGGGTCGTGACCCTGGGGGGGGTCATAACCCTCTCCTTCCCCGGGTAAGGGTCAAGAGATGGGAGGTGGTGGTTTCCCACCTACGTATTCAATTCACAGGGATCGAATCGCAATGCCAGATGTGAGCAGAGCTAGGAAAGGTCCCTTCTGATACTACACTCTTCACACACGGTTGGTATGCAAATAAGCTTCCAGTTTCCTCCAGCCAAAATGGCCACTCGTTCAAATAACTACACTTCCCAGAGTGCAGCAGCAAAATGGCCGCACGCTCATTAGGAGCACCTGTGATCCCAAACAAACACACTTCAGGCATTTCAGGGAGAGGAAGCACTTGGGTTCAGTTCAAAGACAGCAATGGTAAGTTAAATGTTTATTTGCGTTCACGTTGTTTGAAATGCAGCTTAATGTGTTTGAAATACATCTTAAAGTTTGAAATGTGGCTTGATGTGGTCATGTTTGATTGCTAAAGTTTAAATTGAAAAGGGGCCGATCTACAAGCTTGTGGAACGGTTAGTTCTCTTTACATTGTTCTAATTCCATGTACAGGGCTTAAATGTTTAACTCTTTTAAAATGTTTGATTACAATTGTTGACTTTAATCATTGAATGTTGTCTTACATGTACCTGACATTGGACGAGGCACAACATGCAGTACAGGACAGGTCCCGATG
Source organism: Gymnoscopelus braueri (assembly GCF_963280865.1). Classification (NCBI taxonomy): domain Eukaryota; kingdom Metazoa; phylum Chordata; class Actinopteri; order Myctophiformes; family Myctophidae; genus Gymnoscopelus; species Gymnoscopelus braueri. The sequence continues at coordinate 8,395 of NW_027660464.1, read as the reverse complement.
GAGGAAGAACGTTAACCCTGGAACAAGACGACTAATAAGTAAGTAACTTGTTTGAAGGAATGTATTGTTTGAAACACAATGTTTAATATTTGAGTGGTAGCATGCAGTATGTAATAACAGCATGTTATAACAACTATGTAGTACAGTTATTGCAGTAAGTTAAAACTATAGTTAATACAGTATATGCACTTTGTAAAAACTATAGTAATTACAGTATGTACAGTATGTAATAACTATGTAATAACATGGTTATGACATAGTTGTTACAGTATGTTAAAACTTTTGTTATTACAGTATGTACAGTATGTAATAACTATGTAATAACATGGTTACGACATAGTTGTTACAGTATGTTAACACTATAGTTATTACAGTATGTACAGTATATAATAACTATGTAATGACATGGTTACGACATAGTTGTTACAGTATGTTAAAACAATAGTTATTACAGTAGGTACAGTATGTAATAACTTTGTAATAAAATGGTTACGACATAGTTGTTACACTATGTTAACCCCATAGTTATTATAGTATCTAAAGTATGTAATAACTATGTAATAACTTGGTTACGACATAGTTTTTACAGTATGTACTTTATGTTATAACCTGTCTGTTGGTGGACCCTTGCGGAAGGGCAAGGTAGGTATAGTGGTGAATGGTTAGAAATTGTAGAAGAGTTAATGGTGAGGCACTGCATAGATAGACATTGTCTGGTATGATGGATTATTAACATTTCGATGACGGGTCCTGAGTCCGGGATCATGCTGCGAATATGTGTAATAGTCCATCAAGGAGTTATCCATATAACTTTACCAAACAAATCACGCTCACAAGGACTTCATTAGGGAGGGCCTGATTAGAACTTCACTGACTACTGATTTCACCTCTAAGCAGAACACCTCATTGGCTTGCCACAACATCCCCCAACTCCCAGTGTGGCGGAAGTAGCCAGAGGCAGTTACTTAGAGACATGAGAGGGTCCATGGGAAAATGCGGGTTGGGTGCTTCGGTGGCAACGTTTTTGTAAAACCATCATTTTCATCTCTTGTCGCGTCCCCTAGTGGCAAAGTTATATTGGCACGTTCTAACCCTAGACTATTGATGTGACCCACCATTCGACTCGGCACCATCCAATTAGTGGGGGGAACGCCTAAAAAAAAAAAAAAAAAAAACAACCCCCCAAAAAAAAAAAAAAAAAATGTCACTACAAAATAAATAAAAATAAACCAAAAAATAGGATTATCTGAAAAAAATACAAAACCTAAAAAAAAAACTTTAAACATTTTTGAACAATTCCAACAAGTGTTTGAGGTGCCTGTTTCACCCACTTCCGGTGGTCGTAGGCGGAAGTGCCTTACATCAAAATTTTCAGCGTGGTCAAATTAGGGGGGGTAGGTCACGTCATATCAAACTTCAGATTATTATTTTTTGCCTATATCCCAGAAACTAAGTTTTTCTTCACGATTGCGCCCCCTTCTGGCCTTTTTAGAGAAAATCCGAGCCCGATGTATTTGTTCGTAGACCCCCACTTAGGGGGGGTAGAAAAAGTTTCGGAGCGATTCGGGCACTTTTCATTTAACATGGGTTTTCAATGGTGGACAAAGGGTGGCGCTGTTTCTAATCAAAGGTGCGTTGTCTCCAGAGGACAACAGATTCGAACTCAGCGTTGAATTTCTGAATTTTTGGTACCTCCAACTTTGTTTTTGGACATTCGTAGACTGCGTAGGGAGCTTCGGGCTCGATATGCCCGAGCCCGAAGATCGAAAAAAAACCTATTTCCTAACCCTAACCCCTAAACCCTAACCCCTAACCCCTAACCCTAACCCTAACCCTAACCCTACCCTAACCCTAACCCTAACCCTAACCCTAAGCTCCCTTCTTATTTCAGAATGTCTCTCGGAGGGGAAAATCCTGCTCAGCACTTTGGAGTCATGCAGCGACCCTCAACATGGTGAGTACTGTACAGCTGAGCTCACCACAGTGGTGTGGCTTTGAACAGCTGTCGACTTATAAAACCAATAAAATCAATATTGGCTCTGTGAAACGATTACAATTGCTCTGCTAGCTGTAAAAGGGGAAAATTGAATTAAATTCCCATAGATTTGACTTTAATGAGAATCCCACAGAGTTCACATCTGCTACCTTTTTGTTTTTATTTTACAGGAAAAGCCCACATTCTCGAGGTGCTCAACGCTCTCTATCATGAACTAGGTGCCTGTGAGATGTTGTCCTCTGGTGGCCCTCTTGAGCGCACATCCAGCCACCAGTCTCTCAATGCCCTGGTCATCTCCTGTTGAACAAGTCTACCCCCTGCTGGGCCAAAGACGCTTCAGCACATCTGTCAAGACGCCAGGGGCCAGGGGCCAAGGGCTTCTACTGATCTGGAGGACAATGAATTGGCTACAACAATGGCCTCTGAAAAGGCCATTAGATAATGTATATATGTATAATTATACTGTAGCTCTTATATTCCTCAGGTTTCCGTGTCCATAAAATTACACTACATCATTGTCATCATTGTTGTTCTTATTATTAACCAAAGGTTTCCATTGAGAAAACATGTACCCCCACCCCCGGGCATTGACTGCACATTATGCAGATGTTTTCTAAAGCGGTCACTAGTGTTATTGTGAACTTGTTTATACAACCCTATGTTTAGACCTGGCAGGCAACGTGTTCATGTTTGAATCATGTGCAACAAATAAACATTAACATTTTTTCTTGGCCCAGGTTCAGCTGAATGTCGTCTTGGCACGTCTCAATGTGCAACAAATAAACATTAAACATTTTTCACGTCTCAATGTAGTGCAACAGATCCAGTGCAGCTGACAGACGGTCATACAGATCCTGCACACATCAAAATGCTTCAGTTTACTTGACAGTCACGGATGGAAGTGTCAAAAGTAGTCATGGAAGACACAAAAGTGGCTTACCTGTGCTGTGCATGTCTCATTGTTGCAACTGTCCATCAGGTTCTGGATCTTGGCCTTTAGCTGCTGGGTCTCATTGGTGATTTCCTGGATCTGGTCAGCCATCTCCTGTCGCTTCTCATGGACATGGTCACACTTCCTGTTGGGGACAAGACGTTTCATGAGAACAAGTTTATTGTTCATTGACCTTTCGGGATGATCACAATTTTAGAATAGGGAATTGTCCCCAGAATAGGGACGCTAGTGTTCATGTGGTTAATACAAGAGCCACAAAAAGAATCCAACATCCGTATTCAAAGACACCAGTTCCTGTCATATCTTGCATGGCTAACTCTTTCCTGTCTCTCTACAGTTTGTTTGTTTGTTTGTTTATTTGGATCCCCATTAGCTACTACCTTAGCAGCAGCTATTCTTCCTGGGGTCCACACAGAAATAAATTACATTACATTACATTACATTACATGAAAACCTTTTACATCACAGTATCAAAAAATGATGTACACTTAGAAATACAACCAAAATGGAAAATATGAGTCAATCTTGATTATATGATGTCGTAGCCTTAATTATAAATGTAATATCTTAATGATACCTCAAAAACCAAATTCAACACATTCAGGTTACAAATACAGTTACACTATGTAAAAACAGTGTTGTTGTTAGCCGTTTTCCAAAAGCAGATTCCATAAGATATGTCTTTAATTTATTTTTAAAATCAGATTTACTTGTTGCCTGTGTGAGTTGTGATGGAAGACTTTGCAGCTCTTTCATTGCTCTATACATTACTGTGTGTTGCATTGCATTCGTTTTTGAAATGGGAAACGTGAAAAAACCTTTTGATGAATGTCTAGTGTTGTAGGTGTGTTCTTCTGAGCTAAACTTCAACCTGCCATAGAGGACAGCCGGGACCCTGGATGAAATAATGCCTCTTACAAAAGACAGCAGGGAAATATGAAGTCTGTCCTCCACGAAAATGCCATGCATTATTTTGGTGTTCGTTATTTTTGTACAGCACAGAGCAATTCGTGCAGCTCTGTTTTGGACCAGTTGTAATTTTACTAGATATTTTTTGGCAGCACTTGACCAAACCTTTGGACAATAATCCAAATGAGTGAGGGCTAGTGTTTGCACAATTTAGGGAATGCATTGTTGTGGTATGTATTTGGTACATCTCCTGATAACAGACAGACTTCTTCCCATCGCTGCAACAGACTTATCAACCTGCTTTGACCATGTTAATTTACTATCCAAAATGATGCCCAGCTGTTTTGCATCCTCTACCTGATGTATTGGCATTCCTTTAACTAATATATTTAATTTAGGTTTATTTTTCAACAAAAATGTTGATCCAAATACAATGCTTTTTGTTTTTGATAAGTTAAGAACTAGTTTATTACTATTGACCCATGTTAAAACAGATTGTAGTTCTGAGTTCATAGTCACTGTTAAATAATCAATAGATTTTGCTGGCATATATAAGGTTGTATCATCAGCATACATAACCACTGTTGTCTGATCTAAAACTAATGGTAAGTCATTGGTAAAAATAGAAAATAAAACAGGACCTAGGCAGCTTCCCTGTGGCATACCACACTGTAGCTGTCCCATTTGTGAAAAACTGCCATTATAAAAAACATACTGTTTCCTGTTTGACAAATAGCTTTTAAACCAGTCTATTGCATTATGTGTGAAGTTATAACATTTCAATTTGTTCAGTAATAAAGTATGATCTATGACATCGAATGCTGCACTAAAACCTAATAATACTGCACCTACTACCTGTTTATTATCTATAATGAATGAATGAATGAATATTTTATTTTCGTGTCCGGACAGTTTCCCTGACCCATCCCATATATCAGACACATCAATCCCAAAACAAAAAACAAAGTTACAAACATTCCAGTGTACACCCAACCAGCAACTCACAGTATATCCCGACCCGAAACAAACCACATACAGTACACACATTCATATATACCTACACATAGAATACACACACATTAACAAAGAAATTCATCCACTATAAGTAACCCTTCTCCTTCTAACCCACGCTTTATAAAGAAACTCTGAAAATGCAAAAACCTGAAAAAAAAGAAATTCAATCAAGGCACCATTCTCATAATCTATCAGGTTTAGATCAGGGGTGTGGACTTTTTTAAACAGTATATCTCTCAGGTCATCATACAGGGGACAAAACAAAATAAAATGGATTTCATTCTCCACCTCATTCAAATCACAATATTCACATATTCTATCCTCCTCAGCTATGCCTCTATATCTTCCCGTTTCAATATGTAATGGCAGAATGCCACATCTTATCTGCGCACAAAGTGACCTCCGACTTTTTGCCAAATTATACAAAACATAATTTTTCTTCTAACCAGGTTTGTATGCATTTTGCACGGATTCTGTTTTTAAACTCCTCCACATTCACAATTGTTCTTTGGAAATAATGTTCTTCCAGACCACATTCCCTCAATACATCAAAGATCTCAGAGGCCCATTCCCCTTCTCCATCCCAGTAAAACATTTTACTAGCCACCCTATTGGATGGCAGACACACAACCTGTTCCAGAGACTTACCATGCTGGCCTTCCATCTAATTTCACAGGAGTCCCACCCCATATCTCCATTAAATGCTGCGATTGGCGCATACTTATGTAGTCCCAAAAAGAATCGAATTGCCCGATTCTGAACACGTTAATTTAACTGAAACCTTTTGTACCCCCAAACCCACGAAATATAATCTAAAATGGGACATACACATGTGTGATACAATTTAGAGTACGTAAGATAGCCCATGTCCTTCAACGTTTTGGTTTTGCCTATGAGGCCTCCCAATGCCCTGCCGGCAGAATCCGCTAGGGCAGATACACCGTGAAAAAAAGACATGTTTTCATCTAGAAACAAACCAAGGTACTTGTACTTATCTGTAAACTGCAGTTGTTTATCACCCACACTAAACTTGAAGCTACTTCTTTCTGTACCTGGGTTTCTAAAATGCATTACTTGTGTTTTCTTTTGATTAATACACATTTTCCACTTCTTCATTAACACAAGTTAACATTTTTTGTAAATCCTCTTCACTTTCTGAGAGTAAAATAATATCGTCAGCATACATCAATATGTCTACAAATACTTGACCACATGGAACCCCTTTCTCCATGTGTTTTACCTCTCTGGCCAAATCATTAATAAAAACAGCAAATAAAGTTGGGGACAAAACATCCCCTTGTTTAACACCAGAGGGCGTAGGAAACCACTCTGTAAAATAGTCATTCACTTTCACACAGGCAACAGGTTGCCTGTATAGAGAGCAAATAGCTTGATAGAACTTTCCATTTACCCCAATTTGATGAAGCTTATACTGTAGGAGGTTGTGATCAACAAGATCAAACGCTTTCTGAAAATCAATAAAGCACCCAAAAGTCTGTTTTCTTGACTTCAGTCTATTTCTAACCACTGTAGTCACTGCATAAATATGATCCAAACATGCTCTTCCCTTCCTAAAACCATTTTGTTCTTCTTGCAGTAAGTTATTTCTTTCCAAGAATTCAACCAATCTATTATTTAGAACAGACGAATACAATTTATATACAGTACTCAGTAGACTAATACCTCGATAATTCAATGGGATCTTAGGGTCATCCTTTGATGATTTGGAATTGGGGTTATGATTGATTTACACCAGGTAGATGGTATAATACCCTGATCAAAACACATGTTCAACAAATAAAATAATAGATCAAACAAAATGGGAGCTTTCAACACTTCGTTTGGTAATTCATCTACACCAAATGCCTTCTTAACCTTAGCAGACTCTATTGCCTTTAGCACTTCCTCTCTACTCAGACTTCTATTTAAAGTAACATCAGTAGTTGAATGTAAGCATTTATCTGTAAAACAAGATATGTGATCAAAAGATCACATATTGTCCATACTTTCCTCTTGTCTTGAATATAAACCAGAAAAGGCTCCCTCCCATTCCCTTAATACTTTAACTGGGTCAGATGATATTTCCCCTTCACTCCATACCTGCATAGGAATCTTTTTTGGACGTTTGGGACCCAGATTCTTTATCTCATTCCAAAATTGTTGTGGGTTCTGTGTATGTAATTGCTCCATTTGTATAATTTGTCCTCTTTGATATCTACGTTTGTAAAACCTCAGTTTTCTGTCAAAACTATGTTGTTTATGCTTATAAGTAACTATAAGTTGTTTTCTTAAATCTGGATTTTTACATTTAAAAAAAAGACGTTCAGCACTGCACATATCTGACCATAAAACGCCCAATTCGCTATTCCAATAGGGATTGTTCTGATTAGATGTTCTAAATTTGGGTTTGTCCACTTTTGTATTCAATTCAGAATGTACTAAAACACAGAACTCCTTGTACCAGTTATCCAACTCCTCTTGATGTTCATTTAGAGTCTGTAATCTCTCAATTAAATTTAGCATAGCAGTACGTCCCATATCAGAATTTAGAAAAATGTCTGGTACATCCCGAACCACTCGCTTTTTAGAGTGTCCAGCCGTAACAGGCACTTCTCCACGTTGGGGCATTTCATAGCCAGCCCTAAACTTAAAGGGATACTTCACTTTCGGGCCGGGGACACATTTAAAAAAAATATTAAAAATAAATGAAAAAAGTTATGGAAAATTCATGGCCCCCTCACACATTAGTAGGACACTCTAATGCGTGAGGGGGCCATGAATTTTCCATAACTTTTTTCATTTTTTTTAAATATTTTTTTTAAATGTGTCCCCGGCCCTAAAGTGAAGTATCCCTTTAAGCCACAACATAGAGTGATCAGGGGCCTGTTCCTCAAAAGGTGAATTAGAGCTAAAGCCTGGCTTTTCCACCTATCCTGGCCTAATTTAGCCAGGATTAGAGCTGAGTCGGTTCCTCAAAAGGTGAATTATCTTGAAGATTAGTTTAGCCAGTTCACCCTGGCTAAGTTTAGCCTTATCCGATTCCTCAAAAGAGAATTGAAGCAAGCCTAGCTTAGTTACCATGGCAATTTAGCTGTGAAGTTAGCCTGGTCAGGAGCAGGCTAACAGCCAAGTTTACTTAATCTAGTGCCTTGTTCTTCAAGTTTTTCCACAGTTAATTCAAAACATGTGTTTGTATATGGACTCATTTTAATGACCCTGCATTCAAATAAAATGAAATAAATACAATAAGATATAATCAAATTAATTACTGAAATAGTGTGTGACCATGAATCATAATCATAATTGTTTCACAATGACTCATGTGATATGTAATTGTCACTCTGTTATAGTTAACACCATAGTTCATCTTGTTGTTAGATTTTTTTTTATATTATAAAAAATGTCTGACACATACATACACACACATATACCCGTAACTAATCATTATATATATATATATATATATATATATATATATATATATATATATATATATATATATATATATATATATATATATATAA